>NW_027590342.1:0-157500 GCF_964213995.1 Mustelus asterias | reverse complement strand
ACTCGCTGGGTTGTGGGGAGCGGCTGCAAGGATTTTCCGGGCTGCTGTGGGGGGGTCAGGGGGTGTTTGAAATGGACGAACACGACCTACAGGGGAAAAGAAATAAAGTTTGAAACTAAACTAAAGAAACTAAAGACAGGAACTTGCAGAATCCATTGCCGGCCTGCATTAACATATCAAGAGTCAGTCTGACATTGCCACAAACTCCTCTGGGGTGAGAGGGGGAGGGGGGGTGAATTAGCATCTCAATAGAGAGACAGACATTGTAAACATGTCAGAGACTCAGGGTGGGGTTTGCATCCAGCACACTCAGGATAAATGTGAATCTGAGAGCCTTCAGTCCCCACACCAATAATCCCCCTGCACTGAAAACATTCCCACTCTGATTCAGTGTGTGTGTGTGTCAGTGTGTGTGTCAATCTGCTTTTTGACCTGTGCTTTGCTTGTGTGGACATGATGCTGAATGGACTTGAATGGAAATGCTGGACTCCTCGCTGTGATATGTTGTGTGTCTTATTGTTAAAATGGCCGTGTCTCTTTTTCTCTCTCTTTTTAACCAATTTCTATCTCTTTTTCTCCTGAGGAATTTTGAAAACTGGGGATGTGTCGAGGATCCAAAGGACGGGAATGTTTGTGACCAGGATGAAGGAGAGGAGCTTCTTCCAGAGGGAGGGCTGACTGAGGCCTGTTGCTCAGGCTTCACCCTGAGTGAGTTGTGTCTGTTTATTAACCTGATCCAGATTTAATGTTTCATATCAGAGGGAGCGAGATCTGAATGAGAGTGGAATAGAGAGAGAGAGAGAAACACACAGGGAGGGAACTGTCTCATAGAATCATAGAAACCCTACAGTACAGAAAGAGGCCATTCGGCCCATCGAGTCTGCACCGACCACAATCTCACCCAGGCCCTACCCCCATATCCCTACATATTTACCCACTAGTCCCTCTAACCTAGGCATCTCAGGACACTAAGGGCAATGTTTAGCATGGCCAATCAACCTAACCCGCACATCTTTGGACTGTGGGAGGAAACCGGAGCACCCGGAGGAAACCCATGCAGACACGAGGAGAATGTGCAAACTCCACACAGACAGTGACCCAAGCCGGGAATCGAACCCAGGTCCCTGGAGCTGTGAAGCAGCAGTGCTAACCACTGTGCTACCGTGCCACCCTAACTCTTTAGTCTCTGCTTTACAACTGACTTGTTGTGTTTGGGTGTTACTGAGAGATTGTGTAACTGAGAGGAGATCCTGGGTTTTTGCTGTGCTATTTAATTTAAATATTTTCTTGTATTTTAATTATTTTCTCTCTCTTTCCCCAAGAATTAATATTTAGATTTTACTGAGAGATTGTGTAACTGAGAAGGGGGAATCCTGGCCTCTTGTGCTATTTAATTTAAAGAATTCTTGTATTTTAATTAATTATTTTCTCTGTTCCCCAGGGATTTGAATTTTGAAGACTGCAACATGACTCGGAATCCTTGGACAAGGGGCTTTTCTCCAGAGGAGGATGGATGGACTGAGGCCTGTTCTATAGGCCGCATGTGAGTTGTTGTCTCTTTATTATCCTGATCCAGGTTTAATTTTAATCTCGCTTCCTCGGACGAACCAGTTCTGGTTCGATTGTGGGGTGGGCTGGAGTGTAAAACCCTGGGGTTAAAATATCCCGGCTTTGCAATTAGTCACAAACAGGTTAACCCTTTGCTGGGTGGCAAAGAGTGAATTAAATATCTGTAATATGAAACTGTCTAAAAGTTAGTTTTAAATCCAAGATAACAGGGATGGGAGACAGAGCGCTGTTCCTAATTGTTGAATAAAATTCATAGAGGCCTTTATAATTCAGTTTTCAGATGTTCAGACTTTCATTGTGTCCTCTCTGCAGCTTTTCCCCCATTCTGTCTATTTCTCTCTCTCTTTCTCTCCCTGTCCTTCCTCTATCTGTCTCTCTTTTTTATTCCCTCCCTCTCCCTCCCTCTTTTTCGCAGGAAGTCATATTTTGTTGGACAATCTCTCAGTAAAATCTGAGAAAGGGGAATCCTGGGCTCTTGTGCGATTTAATTTAAACATTTTCTGGTATTTTAATATATTTCTCTCTCTTTTACCCAAGAATTAATGTTTAGATTTTACTGAGAGATTGTGTAACTGAGAAAGGGGAATCCTGGGCTCTTGTGGATTAAATTTAAACATTTTCTTGTATTTAAATTAATTATATTCTATCTCTTCCCAAGGAATTCATATTTAGTTAGACAATCTCTCAGTGAAATCTTAGAAGGGGGAACCCTGGGCTCTTGTGCTATTTAATTTAAACATTTTCTTGTACTTTAATTAATTATTTTCTCTTCTCCCCAGGAATTTGAATTTTGAAGACTGCAACATGACTCGGAATCCTTGGACAAGGGGCTTTTCTCCAGAGGAGGATGGATGGACTGAGGCCTGTTCTATAGGCCGCATGTGAGTTGTCGTCTCTTTATTACCCTGATCCAGGTTTAATTTTAATCTCGCTTCCTCGGATGAACCAGTTCTGGTTCGATTGTGGGGTGTGGGGGGGCTGGAGTTTGAAACCCTGGGGTTAAAATATCCCGGCTTTGCAATTAGTTACAAACACATTAACCCTTAGGTGGGTGGCAAAGAGTAAATTAAATGTCTGTGATATGAAACTGTCTCAATTTGTTTTAAATCCAAGGTAACAGGGACGGGTGACAGACCGCTGCTCCTAATTGTTGAACAAAATTCACAGAGGCCTTTACAATTCAGTTTTCAGAAGTTCAGAATTTCATTTCGTCCTCTCTGCAGCTTTTCCCCCATTCTGTCTATTTCCTCTCTGCTTTCTCTCTCTCCATTCCTTTCCTTCCTCTATCTGTCTCTCTTTTTTATTCCCTCTCTCTCCCTCTTTTTCCCAGGAAATAATATTTTGTTGGACAATCTCTCAGTAAAATCTGAGAAAGGGGAATCCTGGGCTCTTGTGCGATTTAATTTAAACATTTTCTGGTATTTTAATATATTTCTCTCTCTTTTACCCAAGAATTAATATTTAGATTTTACTGAGAGATTGTGTAACTGAGAAAGGGGAATCCTGGGCTCTTGTGGATTCAATTTAAACATTTTCTTGTATTTAAATTAATTATATTCTATCTCTTCCCAAGGAATTCATATTTAGTTAGACAATCTCTCAGTGAAATCTTAGAAGGGGGAATCCTGGGCTCTTGTGCTATTTAATTTAAACATTTTCTTGTACTTTAATTAATTATTTTCTCTTCTCCCCAGGAATTTGAATTTTGAAGACTGCAACATGACTCGGAATCCTTGGACAAGGGGCTTTTCTCCAGAGGAGGATGGATGGACTGAGGCCTGTTCTATAGGCTGCAAGTGAGTTGTCGTCTCTTTATTACCCTGATCCAGGTTTAAATTTAATCTCGCTTCCTCGGATGAACCAGTTCTGGTTCGATTGTGGGATGTGTGGGGGGCTGGAGTTTAAAATGCTGGGGTTAAAATATCCCGGCTTTGCAATTAGTCACAAACACGTTAACCCTTTGGTGGGTGGCAGAGTAAATTATGTATGAAACTGTCTATAAGTTTGTTTTAAATCTAAAATAACAGGGGTCGGAGACAGAGCAATGAACCTAATTGTTGAATAAAATTCACAGAGGCCTTTACAATTCAGTTTACAGATGTTCAGATTTTCATTTCATCCTCTCCACAGCTTTTCCCCCATTCTGTCTATTTCTCTCTGCTTTTCTCTCCATTTCCTTCCGCTATCTGCCTCTCTTTATTCTCTCTCTCTCCCTCTTTTTCCCAGGAATTAATATTTAGTTGGACAATCTCTCAGTAAAACCTGGAAAGGGGCAATCCTGGGATTTTGTGCTGTGTGATTTTCATTCTGGGTGTCCCGGGGGGTTTGATTTCACTGTCTCAGCCCCTCTCTGCCTCACTCTCTCTCTGTATAAACTTTTCCCAAATTACAAAACACTCAACACAGCTGACTGCACCTTGTGGGATCTTGCTGGGGATTTTGTTTTAAAAAGGGTGTTTTCTCAGAGGCAGTTTAAACCTTTCAGGGGACTGTGGGGAAGTCTCCAGACTTGGGACAACACACACACAGGGTTGGGGGCTGGGGGTGGCGGGCAGGGGGGAGGTGGGCAGTCAGGTATACTGGTATTCTGGGAGACTGATATTCCCAACAAGGGCCAGAGGTCTCAGTGCTGAAACATATTAAACTGTTCAAACAGAGGCAGGCAGAAAGCCATGAGGCTTCAGAGCTCCCTGTAGATGCAAAGGTAACTCCCATTGCCAAAAAGTAGCCACATGTGAAGTGGAAACACCTTCCCTCAGCTTGTTACACACTGACCTTTCCACAAACCCAACATGTTTACAAACACTCGCTGCAGTTTCTGCAAACTTTGTATCAAACTGCCTCCCATTCTGCTCAATACTGACCCCCTCTCAACCTGGCACTGAACTAGTGTCTGAATTGAGACAGAGACACACAGACAGAGTTTTTAAAGCTGAAAGTTTTAAAGTTTATATATTAGTGTCACAAGTAAGGCTTACATTAACACTGCAATGAAGTTACTGAGAGAGACAGAGAGAGGCAGAGACACACAGAGACAGAGACATAGATAAAGAGACAGAAAGAGACAGAGAGATAAAGAGACAGAGAGGATGTTTAAAGTTTGTTTATTCCTGTCACAAGTAAGGCTTACATTAACACTGCAATGAAGTTACTGAGAGAGACAGAGAGAGGCAGAGACACACAGAGACAGAGACATAGATAAAGAGACAGAAAGAGACAGAGAGATAAAGAGACAGAGAGGATGTTTAAAGTTTGTTTATTCCTGTCACAAGTAAGGCTCACATTAACGCTGCAGTTACTGAGAGAGACAGAAAGAGAGAGTTTTTAAAGTTGAAAGATTTAAAGTTTATTTATTAGTGTCACAAGGCTTACATTAACACTGCAATGAAGTTAGTGAGAAAGACAGAGATAGAGGGAGCATCCAGAGTGGGTTCAGTAACACATTTATTGATCAGATATCTCTCTCTGTGACCCTTTAGCGATGAGATATTCAGCCAGGATGGTTTCACTGACCCTCTTCAGCAGGCAGATATTCCCAAATCCAGCCTAGGTCTCAGACACACACACACCACTCACACATTCCCTCTGCTCTGTCCAAGGGAATATTGTAATCCAGGAATTTCTATTTTATATTTACAGGGTGAGGGGGGGGGAGAAACTCAACTCAAAAATCCTGCAGTCTCTCCAAGCTGCTTTTAAATTTCAATTCAAACCCTGGGCCACATGGGAAGCTGCAGAGATTGGGAAACTTACCAAACCCAGTTTGTGTGTGAGAGTGTCTGCAGCTTTTGTGTCTTTGAACTTGCGAGGGTGCCAGGGAGAGAATGTCACTGTCTTCACCTCTCTCTCTGCCTCTCTGTATAAAAAAATCACCAAATTAAACCACACTCAATAATGCGACCATACACAATTAATTATCAAATATCTGTCTCTCTCGCTTTATCTCTGTCTCTCCCCGTCTCTCTCTCTCTCCCTGTTCTCTCTCTCCCTGTCTCTTCTCGAGCAGAAACAGATGGAGACAGAGAGGCAGGGAGAGAGAGGAAGAGGGAGGGATGGAAACAGCTGGAGTTGTGGGTTAGATGCAGGGGGAGAGACACAGGCTGTGAGAGGGAGGGGGGGTTTCAGTGAGGGACAGGGTCTCCAGTTTAATTCTGAGGGTCCTGAGAGAGGGATTTCACTGTCTCAGCCCCTCTCTGGCTCCCTCACTCTGTATAAACAATTCCCAAATTTAAAAAACGCTCAACACAGCTGACTGCACTTTGTGGGATCTTGCTGTGCACCACAGTGATTTTAGTTTTCAAAAGGGTTACTTTTAAGAGGGAGTTCCGGCCTTTCTGGAGATTTGGGATGATGCAGACACACACACACACACACACACACACACAGGGTAGTGAGTGGGGAAGGGGGCTCACAGCAGGCGAGAGAGTGGGGGGTGGGGGGAGGACTGTGTCCCATCTGATTCAGGTTCACATTGCTGCTGCTGCTGTGGGATCTTGCTGTGCACACACTGGGCCTGTGGCCTTTGGCTGCACTGCAACAGCGACCGCACTTTTTATTTTCAAACAAAATCTGGCCCAGGGACCGCAAAGTGGGTTCAAGGAAAAAGCTTGAAAAGGGGTCGGGTAAATTCAAGCACTTTAATCGCCGAGGCATCGTAGGCTCTGGAGCAAGTGCTGGGGAATGGGAGGAGGATAGATTGGGATTTGATGGCCAGCATGGAGCTGGTGGGCCGAAGGGCCTGTTTCTGTGCTGTGTGACTCCAGATTCTTTTCTCTCTCTCTTTTCCCAGGAATTTCTATTTGGATGGGGGGTGGGTATAGAATTTCCCTGTCTCTGTCTCTCCAGCGTTCTTACCAATCCCAGCACCCCTCCCCTCTCTCTCTCTCCCCAGACATTCCTGTCCATATTTCATCTTTCAATAAAATGTTTAAGAAAACACCAATGTGAATTGTTGTCAATTTAATTTGGGAAGAGAGAGAGAGAGAGAGAGGAGTGGATCCCATTTCCCACACACTCTCCTGCAGTCCTCACCCACAACATTTATTTAATCTGGCCCTCACCAGGTTGTGTGTGTGGGATCTTGCTGTGCACACAGGTGGGTCTGGCTCCCTATTCCTCGCACTGTGACCGTGAGCAGAACTTTAAACAGGAAAGATGTTGGGGAGGCGGAGGAGGCAGAGAGAGAGACAGAGAAATGGAGGGAGAGCTAAACAGAGAGGGTGTGGGGGGGAGGGGTGTGAGAGGGTCTCAGGAGGGGCAGGGGGAAAGAGACACAGAGTCTGGGGCTGCCCTCCTCCATCGTGGGACTGGCAGTGGGATCTTGCTGTGCAGAATTACCTTCATTGTCATTTGAATCATTCATTCATTGACTAAGGGAGGGTGGGGGTGTGATTGTGGGATTATAAATATTGTTACCACGCTGAGGTGATGTTTCCCTCTGCGCTATTTTGTAACCCCCCCAAAGAGATACACCTTGCCTCGTAATCTTAAGTGTGTGTGAGACAGGAGGAAGCTACTGGTTTTAGACAGATGTGCAGAAGGAGGTCATTCGGCCCATCTAGTCTGTACCGACCACAATCCCAACCAGGCCCTATTCCCATGACCCCACACTTTTAACCTGCTAATCCCCCTGACACTAGGGTCAATTTAACACGGCCAATCCACCGAACCCGCACAGCTTTGTGCTGTCGGAGGAATTGGTAAATTAAAGCAGGATCTGACACTCTCTGTATCAGGAACAACTAACAGGTCTTTAATTTAGACTGGGTGACAACCTTATTAAAACAATGAACAAACTGAATAAACTCCCCAGTAGAATGCTGTTCCAATGACAAGACTCACTCAGGAATAATGAAATAAATCATTACAGAATAGAGTCACTCTCAAATAATATAATACCAGGCGTCTGTTGGAAGTGTGAACTTTCTTCTGCTGCTTGGGTCTGGAATACTTTCTGAGTTGGTTTCTGCTTCTATTTAGATGGTGATGTGATGAAGCTGTATATATTACTGCAGGATTCAGTATCAGACTCTCCCTCCTTCAATCTAAAGAGGCAGCAAGGTCGCTCCCTCCCCGTTATTTCCCCCTGTCCCGGGTTTAAATACCCAGAATTTCCTCACAGTATTCCTGCAATTTGAGTGGCTTGAGGCTGTCACCAACGCCCCAATTTGAATGCAATTGGTTGTGTGTGTTTGAGAGCTTGTTTTAAAATCATTGACCCAATTCAAAGCCTGTTTTGCTCTGCTGGGACTCTGGCTGCTGCTTTGGACACAAATGTTGTAAAGTTGTCTTCTGCAGCCCTGCTTTCTGCAGTTTAAAATCCCCAGCACAAAGACACAGGCTTTCTAAAGACACAACGCTGGATGGTTCGGTTTGGTTTTCTCAGCATTTCTTTTCAATATTTACATTTGTCAAACACCAGATGTTTTACCCTAGATGCAACTTCATAACCATATTAGAGAGAGACAGAGAGAAAGAAAGGGAGAGAGAAAGACAGAGAGGGAGAGAAAGAGAGAGAGAGAGAAAGGGAGAGAGAGAGACAGAGACGGGAGAGTGAGGGAAAGCAGGAAAGGGCAGCAAGAGGTCAGGGTTGTGGGGGAGTGCAGTGAGGGGGTGGGGGAAGAGACACAGGATCTGGGGGTCTCTCGTGTGGAGGGAGAGAGAGGGAGACGTGTGGTTCCCTCATTTCCCACTCACTTTACCCCAATCCTCATTTAAAAATCACTTTGTATCTGGCCCTGCTCAGACTGTGTGTGGGATCTTGCTGTGCCCTCATGCTCTCTGTCTCCCCTCCTCCCCTCCCCATATTCCCCGCACCGTGACAGTGCCCCACATTTTAAACATAAAAAGATGGAGGGGAAGGAGGGTGGGGTAGAGAGAGGAACAGTGAAGGGGTGGGGAGTGTCGGGGGCTGAGTGGAGGGGGGTAGGGGGATAGAGACAGAGGCTCTGGGGGTGGGTGGTGTCCTCCTGCAGTGTGGGACTCCCTGTGGGATCCTGATTGCAGCATTCCCAGTCTCTGAGAGAAAGAGAGAGACAGAAAGAGAAAGAGGGGGAAAGACAGAGAGAGAGAGACAGGCAGGGAGAAAGAGAGAGAGAAACAGTGTGAGGGAGAGAGAGAGAAAGACAGAGAAAGATGGAGGGAGAGAGAGAGAGAAAGATGGACGGAGAGAGAGAGAAAGGCAGACAGGGAGTGAGAGAGAAAGATGGAGGGAGTGGGAGAGAGAGAGGGGGAGAGTGAGGAGGAAAACAGGAAAAGACAGCAAGAGGTGAGGTTTGTGGGGGGTGCAGTGAGGGGGTGGGGGAAGAGACACAGGATCACAGTGACCCGAGCTGGGAATTGAACCCGGGTCCCTGGAGCTGTGAGGCAGCAGCGCCAACCACTGTGCCCCCGTGTGGCCCTGCATGTTATGATTCAATTCTGAGGGTCCCGGGGCGAAGGGGGGGGGGTGGATTTCACAGCCTCAGCCCCTCTCTGCCTCACTCTCCCTCTGTATAAACATTTCCCAAATTAAAACACACTCAACACAGCGAACTGCACCTTCTGGGATCTTCCAGAGCACCACAGAGATTGTGTTTTAAAAAGGGTTTGGCTTCGTTTTAAGAGGGAGTTCAACCCTTTCTGGGAATTTGGGATGAGACACACAGGGTAGTGAGTGGGGAAGGGGGCTCACAGCAGGCGAGAGTGTTGGGGGTGTGTTGGGGAGGACTGTGTCCCATTTGATTCAGGTTCACATTGTTGCTGCTGCTGCTGTTGTTGTGGGATCTTGCTGTGCACACACTGGGCCTGTGGCCTTTGCTCGCACTGCAACAGTGACCACACTTTATTAAACAAAATCTCGCTCACGGACCGCAAAGTGGGTTCAAAGGAAGAAGTGTAAACGGGGTCGGGTAAATTAAAGCACTTCAATCGCCGAGGCATCGTAGGCTGTGCAGCGAGTGCTGGGGAATGGGGGGAGTATAGATTGGAATTTGATGGCCAGCATAGACCTGGTGGGCCGAAGGGCCTGTTTCTGTGCTGTGTGACTCCAGATTCTCCTCCCTCTTTTCCCAGGAATTTCTATTTGGATGGGGGGGGCGTTCATAATTTCCCTGTCTCTGTCTCTCCAGCGTTCTTACCAATCCCAGCACCCCTCCCCTCTCTCTCTCCCCAGACATTCCTGTCTATATTTCATCTTTCAATAAAATGTGATGGAAAACACCAATGTGAATTTTTTGGATTTAATTTCAGGGAGGGAAAGACAGAGAGAGAGAAAGAGAGAGACAGGGAGGGAGGGAAAGACAGACAGAGACAGAGAAAGACAGGGAGTGGGGGAAGGAGAGACAGACAGAGAGAGAGAGAAAAGCAGCCGAATAAAACCTGCAGCAGCCGCTTTATTCCATCGGATTGGGGATGTGATTGTGGGTTTTCCTGCTATCTCTCTCTCTCTCTCCCATCTTTCTCCTTTGATTGTGAGTTATCAGGGAAGGAGAGAGAGAGAAAGGGAGGGTAACAGAGGGAGATCAAAGGCAGAGGGGCAGGGAGAGGAGACACACTGGAGGGGGGGGTGGGTTAGGGGTGGGTCCTCTGCTCTGCACTCACAGCCCAGCTCCCCAGTCTCTGGGGAAAAGACCCTCACTCACACCCTCCCAGAAGGTGGGATTTGTAACCAGCGGCTGTGTGACTGAGGCTGAATCTGTGCTGTTGTGTTTGAATAGATTTTTTCCCAATATAAAGATATTGGAATGTGGCTGCTGCCACATTGCAGTGAGAGAGAGATGTGGCTTTGCAGGAGCTTCCCTCCCCATTTCCCCATGGAAATCACTGAGAAATAGCAAACGTGGCTCACAACACGTCATTATTTGAAACGGTCAGACAGAAACTGATCAGAGAGAGCATTTTAATCCCCATTCATCCCCAGACGGAGAAACAGAGCAGAGATCAGGACAGATTATCCAGAGTAAGAGAGACCGGGGCAAAGATGGGGTATTGGATATATATATAGATCTGGGGGGAAAGCAAAAGAGACACAGAGGGGGCTGGACAGGTTCAGAGATAGAGGCAGAGAAAGAGAGAAACAGCGAGAGACAGAGGGAATGGGAGAAGGGTGTGACTCTGCTCGAAGTGGAAGGTTCCCTGTTCATATCGAATGTACAAACAGCACCAATGCTGGAGTGACTTATTATTTTCATTTGCGGTGGGGGAGAGATGGAGGGGAAAGAGAGGGAGACGTGTGGTTCCCTCATTTCCCACTCACTTCACCCCAATCCTCACTTCAAAATCACTTTGTATCTGGCCGTGTTCAAGCTGTGTGTGTGTGGGATCTTGCTGTGCACTCATGCTCCGTCCCCCTGCCCCATATTCCTCACACTATGACAGAGCCCCATGCTTTAAACATAAAAAGATGGAGGGGAAGGAGGGTGGGGTAGAGAGAGAGAAACAGGGTGAACAGAGAAGGGGTGGGGAGTGTTGGGTGCTCAGTGGAGGGGGGTAGGGGGATAGAGACAGAGGCTCTGGGGGGGGGGGGGAAGGTGTCCTCCTGCAGTGTGGGACTCCCTGTGGGATCCTGATTGCAGCATTCCCAGTCTCTCTCCCTCTCACTGTGAAGCACTCAGGAGGGAGAGGGAGCTGAAATTCAAATTCCTGAGCCTGGGGGAAAGGCTTGTTCTCAATCCCAGAGTCCTGCTTGTGTTTTTAGACAGGGCGCTGGGATTTGTGGGTGTGGATGGAGAAGATTGTTCTGTTTAACTGGGGGGTGGGAGAGAGGGGGGTTTGTTCTTTCCACCTGAGGAATAATGCAGCCTCTGTGACTAGGCCGCACTTCACGGCCTAAATCTCAGCAGCACTTTTGCATTCGCTTAATTCCCCAACAGGGTTTAAGTGGCTGAATTCAATGGTTCAATAAAATGTGAAGCAGCCGCTTCAGGGTGGGATTGTGGATTTTCCTGCCCCCCCGCGCCCCCCCCCCCTCTCATTTCCCTTTTGATTGTGAGTTTTATTTTAAACGGTCAGACAGAAACTTAGAGAGAGCATTTCAATCCAGATTCACCTCGAGAGAGAGAAACAGAGCAGAGATCAGGACAGGTTATCCAGAGACGGGGTATTGGACAGATATAGATCTGGGGGAAGTGTGTAGGAGACGGAGAGGGAGAAACAGAGGGGGGGGGGGGGGCGGAGAGAGGTGACTGATAGAAGTGGGAACTTCATTGGGGCCTCCTGTGTTTATTCACTGGCCTGTCTCTGGAGTAAAGCCCCCAGAATGCTTTGACGTGTTTAATAAATTCAATATCGGGACAGTCAGGAGGCAGTTGGAAGTTCATTGCACTTGAAACGTGTTCCCATTTTGTCAGGGTTTAATAATGAGGAGGTGAAAATGAATGTTTCCCCCCCTCCCCCCCCAGTGAGATTGTGAATTTCAGCAAGTCCTGGGATCTTGCTGTGCCTTTTATTGTTTATAATCAGCTTTTGTTTTGTGTTTAATCAAATTTCACTTTATTTTCTCTTTCTCTCTTCCAAGGAGAATTCCTTTGGAAACTTTGGCGATGCAGAGAGCGAATAGTTTTGCCGTGAGGAATCCTCGGACAAGAGCTATAACCAGAGAGAAAAATATTAATAAAAGTCCCCGTGTCTTTGTCGTTCATTTTTATTCACAGATAGACTGGTGGGGCTTTTACACGGAGGGTTAGTGGTCTGTGTGTCAGGGGGAGGGGGCATTCCCAGTGATCCCTGCTCCAATGTAATCCCACAGATTTCAATCCCTCTCCCTGAAGCTCTGTCTGTGCAACTCCCCCATCCTCAGAACTGTTTCTCCACATCTTTCCAATCCCGGTCTCTCCCCATCCTTTATACCTCAGCCTCTCACAATGGCAGCATCTTTCCCTTTTTCTCTCCTTCTCTCTATCTTTCACTCTCTCTCTGAAACTTTGTCACTCTGTCTTGCCAAAGCCCCACTTTCTATTTATCTCGACATCTCACTTTGTATCTCAGCCTCTCCGTCTCTCTCTCTCTCTGTGGATCATTTTATCTCAATCACAGCAGCCTCCTCTCCGTCTCTCTCTCTCTATCTCTGCTCCCCCCTCTGTCTATCTCTGCTCCCTCTCTGTGACTCATTCTGTCTGAAGTACAGCAGCATTCTCTCTCACTCCCCATCTCTATATCTTTTCACAATAACTTCATTGCAGTGTTAATGTAAGCCTACTTGTGATTAACAAATAAAATTTTAACATTAACTCTGCTTTTATTTGTCTCTTATCTCTCTCTCTATCGCTTCCCTCTCTCTATCTGCTTCCCCCTCTCTCTGATCTCTGCTTCCTTCTCTGTGAATCAGTCTGAATTACAGTCGCATCCTCCCCATCTCCATCTCTCTGATCTCTGCTTCCCCCTCTCTGTGAATCATTCTGTCTGAATTACAGCAGCATTCTCTCTATCTCCATATCTCTACTTCTCTGTCTCTTATATCTCTCTCTCTCTCTGCTCTCTCGTGGGGGACGGGCCAGATCACGGGTTTGCTGTTCACAAGCAGCAAGGGCCCAGGAACGCAGAGGGAGGGAATCGGGGGCAATTCAGAGGGATTCAGCACTGCTGAAAGGGCTGACCAGAGTCAGGGGTTATCAGAGAAAGGGGGCAATGGAGGAGGGGGGAGGGGGAATCAGACAGGGGGTCTGTTGTACAGGATGGGGGTGGGGGATGTTATAACACAGGCTGCTCAGTGTCAAGGGAATTAGTCATTTGAAGGTTAATGTTTAAAATGGGCAGAGTTTCCACATCCAACTCCACCAGGAGCTGTTTACAGGGGGGTGGTGGACGGGGATGGACACGCGGAGGGGGGGGGGGTACTAATTAGAAAGGGGGGGATCTGTCAGTCCAGAGGCTGTTCACAGGGAGGGAGTGGGAATTTGCCAGGTTGAGAGGGGCGGGGGGGGAAAGAGGGGAACTTAGAGGGATACGGGGCTCAGAGGGAAGGATCGGGAGATTTAGAGGGATTGTGAGGAGGGACGACAGATTTGGCTGGAGTGGGGGGGGGATTGAGGGGGATTAAAGGGGGAGAGTGGAGAGGGATGTAGGGGTAGACTCAGGGATTGTGGTCGGGAATTAGAGGGATTCAGGGGGATTTAAGGGTCTCATGGGGACTTTGGGATTTAGCGGGGCTGAGAGGGAGGGAATCGGGGGGAATTGAGGGGGATTTGGGAAGAGGGGGCTCAGAGGGGAATTTCTGGGGTTCTGAGGGATACAGGAGGGATTGGGGGGTTTACGGGGATTAAAAGACATGGTTTGGTGCTCAGACAGATTGAAGGGGTGGGATTGGAGAGGGAGCAGGATTCGGGGGCAGAGGAATGTGGCGAGGGTGGGTGCGATCTCGGGAGACATTCAGGGGGGATTCCAGAGGAATCTCAGGGGCTTAGAATCTGGGGAGGGTCTGGATGGGGTAGGGAGTCAGAGGGAGATGGCGGGGGGGCGAGTCGGGGTGGAGGGAAAGGGATTGAGGGCGGGGTGGATTTATAGGGATTTGGGAGGGGGGAAATTCAGAGAGGGATTTAGGGTGGGGCCTTGCATCAGGGTTAGAATTGGGGGGGGTGTCGAGCGATTCGGAGTGGGGGGGTGACTCAGAGGGATTCAGGGGTGGGGAGGACTGAGGAAGGATTGGGTGGCTTGATTTTGGCAGGGGGGGCAAAGGGAGCCTTTGGGGGGGGGCTGAGGATTTGGGGCAGGAACTTGGAGGATTCAGGGGGCTGAGAGTCAGATTGGCAGTGGGTGTCAGAGAGATTGAGCGGGGGGAGGGGGTGCTTACAGAGTCGGATTGAAGCAGATCGGGCAGAGGGACAGGGAATCAGGTGGGGGAAAGGGGAGTTTTGGGGGGGAATTAGTGGAGATTGAGGGCAGCGGGTTGAGAAGGATTGGGAGTGGCTCAGAGGGCTTTGGCGGTGAGTTCCTGAGAGAGAGTGAGTGGGGGGGTGATTAGAGTGGGATTCGGGGGCGGGGCAATTCGGGGGCGGGGCAAATCGGGGGTGGGGCAAATCGGGGGTGGGGCAATTCGGGGGTGGGGCAATTCGGGGGCGGGGCAATCAGGGGGCGGGGCAATTCGGGGGCGGGGCAATTCGGGGGCGGGCAATTCGGGGGCGGGCAATCCGGGGGCGGGCAATCCGGGGGCGGGCAATTCGGGGGCGGGCAATTCGGGGGCGGGCAATTCGGGGGCGGGCAATTCGGGGGCGGGCAATACGGGGGCGGGCAATTCGGGGGCGGGCAATTCGGGGGCGGGCAATTCGGGGGCGGGCAATTCGGGGGCGGGCAATTCGGGGGCGGGCAATCGGGGGCGGGCAATCGGGGGGGCGGGCAATTCGGGGGCGGGCAATTCGGGGGCGGGCTATTCGGGGGCGGGCTATTCGGGGGCGGGCAATACGGAGCACAATGAGGCCATTTGGCCCATCGTATCTGCACCAGCTCACCAACTTAGCATTAGGAATCTGTGTCATTCTTTAGCCTTTTTCTCATATCCCGGTTCATTCTTTATATTCAAATAATCATCTAATTCCTTTTTGACTGCTTCGATGCAGCCGACCTCCACCACACTTCCCAGCTGTGAATTCCAGACCCGAACCACTGGCAGTGTGAGAAAGGTTTCTCTCACATCATCTTCAACCCCACCACACACTCCATTCCTGAGCCACTGACCATCCTATGTCCCTCCCTGTGAGTCAGAGTTAGGAGGTGGGAATCCTGTGCTCTTCCCTTTCACCATCATCCTTTTTGTCATTTAATCACTCCGGCACTTCCATTTTGTTCTTTCCTTGTCACCCGCCCATCCTCAGCTCCCTGTCACTTAAAACAATTTAATTCACTGCGATTTCCAATTTCTATGTTTCGCTAATTGAACTGAAACTAAATCTGTTTCTATCTTCACAGATATTGCCTGACCTGATGAGAGTTTCCAACATGTTTTATTCATATTTCAGATTTAGAGCGTCAATAAAATTTTGCCTTCTGTATCAACTGAAGTTGTGTTTCTTGAATGTCCCGCGCTGTACATTATTTTTGTTAATGACCTTATTCTTAAAAACACTGTGGATTTACCCTGATTCCTGTTATTTTTCTCTCTCTGATCTCCAGTCTCTGTGATAACACTCTGACCAATTCTTGTGCCGAGGACCTGGCCTCTGCTCTCAGTACAAACCGCTCACTGATAGATCTGAATCTGGGTGTCAATAAACTGGGAGATTCAGGAGTGAAACTGCTGTCTGTGGCTCTGAGGAATCCGGACTGTAAAATACAGAAACTGCAGTAAGTAGCAGACTGTGTGAGATTGTGTTTATAATAACTGAATATTCAACAATATAATTTCACCACTGGTATTTGTATAAAAAACACTGCCTATTACGATTGGTGTCAGTTATGTTTAAGGAAAATTACTTTTCCTTTGAGTCCTGTTGCTTCTCTCTCTGATCCCTGAGCAATGGGATGTCAGTCCCACAAATCCTTATCTTGAGGGACTGGGGGAATCATGTTATGGTTCACCCTCTGAGGTCCTCTCCTCCTCCTCAGATGTGCACAGCTCTCCCCGGACACAGCATCCATTGATTTGTGAAAAGGGGGAGAGTGAGTGGATGACAGGAAATGGAGAACAGGCCATGGTGGTGGAGTCTCTCTGTTAGTAACAGATGTCAGTAAGTAGAGAGAGGTGAACTTACTTCCAATGATCAAGATGCAGAATCAGTTTGGGTTGAGATAAGAATTAACAAAGTTAAAAGATCACTTGTGGGAATCATTTATAGACCCCTAACAATATTCAGACTCTTCGACACAATACACAGGAATATTAATGGGGTCTTGTATAAACATTCTGCAATAATCACGGGTGATTTTAACATGTCTGCGTGGGTTTCCTCCGGGTGCTCCGGTGGGGGTAGGGCCTGGGTGGGATTGTGGTCGGTGCAGACTCGATGGGCCGAATGGCCTCCTTCTGCACTGTAGGGATTCTATGATTCTAACATTCATGTACAAAGAAGACCCAAAGAGCCATGCAGCACAGTAACAGGCCCTTCGGCCCACCAAGCCTGCGGCGACTCCTCATTCTTATTCAGACCCAGTACTTATTGCTCGTACGCGGTTTCTATTCCTTTGTTCATTTCCCGTTCATGTTTCTATCAAGATAAACCTTGAACATTGGGAACGTGCCTGCTTCCGTCAACTTCACTGGCTGTGCATTCGAGGCACCCACCACTCTCTATGTGAAAACGTTCCCGCACGTCTCCTCTCAACTTTCCCCCTCTTGCCTTCAAACTGTCCCGTCTTGTAGTTGACCTTTCCACCCTGGGGAAAAGACTCCAACTATCAACCATATATCTGCCTCTATCAGGTCACCCCTCAGCCTCCGTCTTTCCAGTGAAAACAATCCGAGTTTATTCAACTTCTCTTCATACCGTAACCAGACCAGGCAACATCCTTGTAAACCTTCTTTACATCTTCTCCAAAGCAGCCACATCCTTCTGGTTGTCTGACGATCAGCACTGCATGCAATATTCCATGTTGGGCCTAAGTAAGGTTTAATACAGTATTATACAGTAATTCTGTATGAGTACTTGCCAACTTTTATACTTGATGCCCTGGCCAATGAAGCAAGCATGCTGCATGCCTTGTTGACCAAGTTATCCACCTGTGTTGCCACTTTCAGGGATCAGTGGACAAGTACGCACAGATCCATCTGTATGTCGATGCTCCTGTTATTTTTTTCAGACAGGGAAGGCAGGGGGACGACCATGTGGAGTTGTATCAAATTATAGAAATAAACCTTTCCCCTTTGTTTTAGGAGACAATAACCAGGGGCATAGATTTAAGGTATTGGGGAGGAGTTTCAGAGGAGAATCGAAGATGGCACAGTGGTTAGCATTGCTGCCTCACAACGTCAGAGACCTTTGTTTAATTCTGGCCTCGGGTGACTGCCTGTGTGGAGCTTGCATGTTTCCCCCATGTGTGCGTGTTTCCGTCAGGTACTCTGGTTTCCTCCCACAGTCCAAAGATGTGTAGGTTAGGTGGATCGACCATGCTAAATTATCATTTCGTGTCCCAAGATATGTAGTTTCAGTGGATTTGCCGTGATAAATGTCCAGTGATAAGCAGTTGTGTGGGCCTGGCTTTTTCGGAGAGTCAGTGCAGAGTCGATGAGGCGATTGGGCACCTTCTGCAGAGTGGGGATTCTATGGTTCTGTGGAAAAGCTTTTTCACCCAGAGGGTGGTGGGAATCTGGATCTCACTGTCTGAAAGGGTGGTGGAGTCAGGAACACTCGCAACATTTAAGAAGCATTCAGACAAGCACTTTTATATTTGGTTTTGGCATTCATGAGCATGAGGTGTTTCACTCCAGGTATGAATCAAGTGACCCACGAGGATGCTTTTATCAAACACAGTTTATTTAAGAATGCAGTTAGAATATAACAACAAGAATTAACATAACCTTTCCCAATTGCAAGACTTAAACATGACACAGTATAACTCTTAACAGCTAGCTATCTCTGTTGTTCCAATATAAAGCAATACCCACAGACATACAGCCTTGTCCAACATTAGTTAGCACAAAAACAAGTATGCTCACGTGTTGCCGATTTCCAGCTTTTTAACACATCCAGACAGCCAACCGACAATTGTTTTCAGAGAAGGATGTAGCCTCCGAACAGTCCAACCGCGGAGAGGTAACCCCAGTCTCTGACAGCTTCCAACACAGCAACACTTAAACAGCAAAAACTCCAACTTCAGAGAGGGAAACAGCACTGCTGTTTGTCTTAACTTCAAGCAGCTTCTGAAAGCAGAATTGAAACGAGAATGTTCTGTGAAAAATAGCTGTCCCTCAGTCACATGACATAACCTGTCAATCACCCGCAATCAAGCTCTACTCTGCCATCCCAGGGGAAACACTGAAACAACAGAACACTGCATTAGTTCAGATTAAAATCAACATGATGTCAATTATACTGCTTCAGTAACAATAAAGGAAACCGGCTACAGACAGCACGGTGCCGACAACATAACCTGCATAGAAACATGATTAAAATAGAAACTAGAAGCAGGAGTTGGCCATTCGGCCCTTCGAGCCTGAGCTCCTTTTGCCTCATGCAACCATATAACCCACGCCTACTCAGGTCTCCAGTAATCTCCATCCCGATATACTTGGATTGATGTGGCAAATATTGTCCAGTCCTGAGAGAACAGAAATTTGCTTCAAACTCACGTAGCCTTGGGGAAGAGTACCAAGTGTTGCCAAGTGCATCATTGAATTGAGCTTAACCTTTCTCCTCCCATTCCAGCCCTGTGTTCTTAACCAGGTCTTCCTCACTGGTCTCTCCAGAGCTGCCGCCTATCAAAGTGCTGCCGGTGCCAGCATTGCCTGAACCGGGACTTCCCCTGCAGCGAGTGGTTAAGGGCTGGAGTTCACTGTCTGGGACTGTGGTGGAGACACGTTCAGTTGAAAATTTCCAAAGGGAATTGGATTATGATCTGAAAAGGAAGATTGTGCAGGGTTACGGGGAGAATTTGGGGGAATGACACTTAGTAAATTGCTCATTCAGAGAGTCAGTGCAGAGAGCATGGGCCGAATGGTCTCCTTCTGCTCTGTAACAATTCTCTGATGCTATCTGAGAGATACCAATGGCCCTTTGTGGACACTGGCTAAATTGCCTAACCCTGTTTACACTGCAACATCACCAGCTTCCAGTGAAAATCTCCATACATTTCCAACCATTATCTTCACAGAATTATTGCGGAGCACCACGAGGCGAAATGTGTCTGCACCGGCTCACCAAACTAGGATTAGGAATTTGTCTCATTCTACTGCCTTCTCCTCGTATCTTTGCACATTGTTTCATTCGCATGTTCATCCACTGCCCTCTGTTATGCCTCGAATCAGCCTGCCTCCACCACACTTCCAGACTGTACATTCCAGACCTGTCCCACTGGCATCGTGAAAAAGGTTTCTCTCTCATCATCTCCAACCCCACCACACACTCCATTCCTGAGCCACTGACCATCCCATGTCCCTCCCTGTGATTCTCGGTAAGGACATGGGAATCCTGTGCTCTTCCCTTTCACCATCATCCTTTTTGTCATTTAATCACTCCGACACTTCCATTTTGTTCTTTCCTTGTCACCCGCCCATCCCCAGCTCCCTGCCACCTAAAACAATTTAATTCACTGCTACTCCCAAGTTTTAATTTTAGCTAATTGAACTGAAACTAAATCTGTTTCTCTCTTCACAGATACTGCCTATCCTGCTGAGATTTTCCACATATTTTATTCATATTTCAGATTTACAGAATCAATATAATTTTGCCTTCTGTATCAACTGAAGTTGTGTTTCTTGAATGTCCCGCACTGCCCATTATTATTGTCAATGATCTTATTCTTAAAAACACTGTGGATTTGCCCTGATTCCTGTTATTTTTCTCTCTCTGATCTCCAGTCTCCATGATAACGATCTCTCAGACCCTTGTGCCAAGGACCTGGCCTCTGCTCTCAGTACAAACCGCTCACTGATAGATCTGAATCTGAGTTTGAATAACCTGGGAGATTCAGGAGTGAAACTGCTGTCTGTGGCTCTGAGGAATCCGGACTGTAAAATACAGAAACTGCAGTAAGTAGCAGACTGTGTGAGATTGTGTTTATAATAACTGAATATTCAACAATATAATTTCACCACTGGTATTTATAAAAAACACTGCCCATTACTATTGGCGTCAGTTATGAATCAGGAAAACTGCTTTTCCTCTGACTCCTGTTGCTTCTCTCTCTGATCCCTGAGCAATGGGATGTCAGTCCCACAAATCCTTATGTCGAGGGTGTGGGGGAATAATGTTATGGTTCACCCTCTGAGGTCCTCTCCTCCTCCTCAGATGTGCACGGCTCTCCCGGGACACAGCATCCATTATTTGTGAAAAGGGGGAGAGTGAGTGGATGACAGTAAATGGAGGACAGGACATGGTGGTGGAGTCTCGCTGTTAGTAACAGATGTCAGTACAGTAGCGAGAGATGAACTTAGTTCCAATGATCAAGATGCAGAATCAGTTTGGATAGAGATCAGGTTTAACAAAGTTAAAAGTTCACTTGTGGGAATCATTGATAGGCTCCTAACAACAGTCACAATCTCCGACACAATACACAGGAAAAATAATGGGGCCTTGTAAAAACATATTGCAATAACCACAGGTCATTTTAATCTTCATATACAAAGAAAAACAAAGAACCGCACAGCACAGTATCAGGCCCTTCAGCCCACCAAGCCTGTGGCGCCTCCTAACACTTATTCAGACCCAGAACTTACTGCCAATTTGCGGTTTCTATTCCTCCGTTTGTCTCTTGTTCATGTGTCTACCAAGATGTACCTTGGACATTGGAAACGTGCCTGCTTCTACCACCTCCATTGGCAGTCCCTTCCAGGCACCCAGCACCCTCTGGGTGAAAACTTACCCCACACACCTCCCTCCAAACTTTGCTCCTCTCACCTTCAACCTGTGCCCTCTTGTAGTTGATCATTCCACCCTGGAGAAAAGTCTCTGACTATCCACCATATTGATGCTTCTCATAATTGTGGACACCTCCATCAGGTAACCCCTCAGCCTGCCCTTTTTGTCGTGAAACAATCTGTGTTTATACAATGTCTCCCCATCACCTAACAGTCCTTGACCAGGCAACATTCTGGTAAACCTTCCTTGCACCCTCTCCAAAGCATCCACATCATTCTGGTAATGTGGCGAACATAACTGCAAGCAATATTCAAATGTGGCCAACTAAAGTTTTATACAGCTTTGAAGTAACTTGCCAACTTTTATACTCGATGCCCCGGTCGATGAAGACGAGCATGCTATGTGCCTTCTTGACCACCTCATCCACCTGTGTTGCCACTTTCAGGGATCTGTAGACTTGTACACACAGATCCCGCTGTAGGTCAAGGCTCCTATGGCTTCTTCCATTTACTGTATAAATCGCTCAGATTGTCAAAAGTTGAATAGGAGATTCGTTCACAGAATGTATTCAAGCAATTTCTTGGAGAAGCATGTTCCAGTGTCAATCACACAACAAACTGTTTTAGACATGGTGATGTGCAAATGTGTGGCGTTTCCAACAAAAATAGATTCCTTTCATTTGCAAAACAGCAGCAGAAGTGTTCCAGCCGTTGCTAATTCAAGGACTGTATTAGATTAAGCGAAGATGTGGCACTGGGGTTGGCACTGCTGTCGCACAGCTTCAGATTCCCGGATTCATTCCAGCTTTGGACTACTGTCTGTGGAGTTTTCACGTTCTCCCCATATCTGTGTGGGTTTCCTTCGGCTGCTCCTGTTTCCTCCCATAGTCCAAAGAAAATGTGCAGGTTAGGTGGATTGGCCATGCTAAATTGCCCGTTAGTGTCCAAGATGTGTCGGTTTGGGGGATTAACAGAGTAAATATGTGGGGTTACGGGAAACCGGGCAACTGCAGATCTATTAGTCTGACATTGATGGTATGCAAATCCTATAGTAATCTGTAATAAAGGAAGTGATAACAGAACACTTCGAAATTAATGGCAGGATTAGACAGGGCCAACATGGGTTTATGAAAGGCTGGCATGGTGACACAGTGGTTAACATTGTTGCATTCCAGCCAGGGGCCCAGGTTCAATTCCAGCCTTGGGTGACTGTCTGTGTGGAGTTTCTACATTCTCCCCGTGTCTGCGTGTGTTTCCTCTGGGTGCTCCGGTTTCCTCCCACACTCCAAAGAGATGCATGGTAGCTGGATTGGCCATGGTAAAATTGCCCTCAGTGCCCCAAGGTATGTAGGTTAGGTGGATTAGCCCTAGTAAATTTGTGAGTTTATGGGGAGCGGACCTTGGTAAGTTACTCTGTCAGTGTGTCTCGATGGGCCGAATGACGATTCCTACACTAGGAATTCTATAGTTGCATGATTCACACACAAGAGGTTATTAAATAAAATTGGAGCACGTGGGATTGGGTGGAATATACCAGCATGGATTGAGAACTGATTAATGGACAGAAACAATGAGTTGGAATAAATGGGTTATTTTCGGGTTGACAGCCTCTAACTAGTGGAGTACGGCAGGGATCAGTGTTTGGGTCTCAGCTATTCAGAATCTATATCAATGATATGGATGTGGGGATCAAATATAATATTTCCAAATTTGCAATTAATCGAAAACTCGGTGGAAATCTGAATTTTGAGGAGGATGCAAAGATGTTTCAAGGGGATGGGGAGAGGCTCAGGGAGCGGCCAAAGGATTGCCAGCTGAACTACAAGGTGGAAAAATGTGAGGTTATCTAATTTTGTAGAAAAAACAGAAATTAAGATAATTCCAAGGATATTTTGATGTCCTTGTTGATGAGGCACTGAAAGCTAAGATGAGAGCAGTTCAGATAACAAATGGTATGTTAGCCATTATTCTAAGAGGATTTGAGTTGAGGGAAAAGATGTCTTCCTGCAATTATATGCAGCCTTGCTGAGACCAA
The DNA here is from genome assembly GCF_964213995.1 of Mustelus asterias. Classification (NCBI taxonomy): domain Eukaryota; kingdom Metazoa; phylum Chordata; class Chondrichthyes; order Carcharhiniformes; family Triakidae; genus Mustelus; species Mustelus asterias. Next base: position 134,476 of record NW_027590342.1, on the reverse strand, counting down.
CCTGGAGTATTGTGTACAGTTTTGGTCTCTTGACTGAAGCAAAGATGTACTTGGCATGTAAAGAAGGGTCGCTTTCAAACCTACACTATTTTACGGGGTTCAATCGGCCAGATGTAGGAAGGATGTTTCCCCCTTGCTGGAGGGTCTGAAACCTGGGACACAGTCTGAGAATTAGGGGCAGTTATTTAGGCTGAGATGAGGAGTATTTGTTTCCCATTAGAATGCTGGTGAATCAAGGAATGCAGGGAATGCTGGAAATGGTGTTGAAGCCGAGGATCAGCCATGGTCACATTGAATGATGGAGTGGATTTGAAGGACAGAATGGATGACTCCTGCTCCTGTTTCTTAACGTTCTTATTGCAATAGGAATGGAAGGTAAGAGTAAGAAGGTTTTGCTGCAGCTTTACACGACCTTCATTAGATCACAACTGGAGTAATGTGTATAATGTTGAGCTCTTGACTTAAAACAGGATAGAATTGTATTAGAACCAGTTCAGAGAAAGTTCGCTCATAAGAACATAAGTATTTCCTCATTCTACAGAAATGCAAGTTGTGTTTTTGGAATGTCTGATACAATACATTATTATTGTTATTAACAGTATTATTTAAAACGCTGGGGATTGAGCCTGATTCCTGTTATTTCTCTCTCTGATCTCCAGTCTGTATGAGAACGCTCTCACAGATTCTTGTGCTCAGGATCTCGCCTCCGCTCTCTGTACAAAACAGTCACTGAGGATTCTGAACCTGGGAACAAACTCCTTCACAGACCAATCTGTCCCTGCTCTCCGCAACCTCATTCTGACCTGCAGGAATCTGGAATGGATCTCGTGAGTGTTTGTATGAATTTTTAGTGTAACAATTAAAATTTAAATGGATTTAAAGTATAAATGGGCCTGAACCTTCCAAGCATCAGCAATGTTAAGCTGATTGCTGGTATGCTTAAAAATTCTCCCAACCTGAAACTGCTGCATATTTCTCCCAGGATCCTCGGCATTGCGACCCTGGGAGCTCCATCAGAGCAGACAAGAGTCGGGGAAGAGAGAGCACACACCCGATTTACAGCACAGTGACCCCGGGGAGCTCCACCAGAGCAGAGTCGGGGAAGAGAGAGCACACACCCGATTTACAGCACAGTGACCCCGGGGAGCTCCATCAGAGCAGAGTCGGGGAAGAGAGAGCACACACCCTATTTACAGCACAGTAACCCCGGCGATCTCCATCAGAGCAGAGTGGAGTCGCGGTAGAGCGAGCACACCTTAATTACAGCACAGTGACCCCGGGGAGCTCCATTAGAGCAGAGTGGAGTCGCGGTAGAGCGAGCCCACACCCTATTTACAGCACAGTGACCCCGGCGATCTCCATCAGGGCAGAGTGGAGTCGCGGTAGAGCGAGCACACCTTATTTACAGCACAGTGACCCCGGGGAGCTCCATTAGAGCAGAGTGGAGTCGCGGTAGAGCGAGCCCACACCTTATTTACAGCACAGTGACCCCGGGGAGCTCCATAAGTGTTAGTTGATTGTGGGAGTGAATGAGTTGATGTGTCGCTGGATGAATGGTTAGTCAGGGAGCTGGGGAGAGGTTCAAGGATTAGTTCTGGGTGTCGGGAGGGTGGTCGAGTTGTATTGTGTTGGGTTGGAGTGTTAATCAGCAGTTTGGATGGTGGCTGGGAGTTGATAATGTTGTTGGGTGTCTAGTTAGATTTGGTTGCGTATCTTTCAATATTCAATATATTTCTTCAAGGCATGGCTTGTAATAATATGTATATGCCAACACGTCCTTCAGCCGGTTCCATGTGACCAGTGATGGGCACACAAGCTCTGTGTTGCGGGTACCAGAGAGTCTCCTGTGCCCATCCATTCGACCGCACACTCTCAGCTCCACAACAAATATCACAATCAGCGATTTCCCACCCTGACTGCTGTTCGCCCAGTTCCAGCGCTGCAATATGTGGACGCTGTCACCATTTTCAGTTCATTTCCTGACCTTTCGTGCTCTCTTCGACAGGCACATTAAGTTCCATTGTTACTCTCCCATCAAAGACACAAGCCTATGCTGGTGACAACCTGACTGACCATCATGTCTACACAGGGAAAGCCTCTTGCCTGTGACCATCCCATTCTGAGAAGTTTAACAACACCAGGTTAAAGTCCAACAGGTTTATTTGGTAGCAAAAGCCACACAAGCTTTCGGAGCTCTAAGCCCCTTCTTCAGGTGAGTGGGAATTCTGTTCACAAACAGCTTATAAAGACACAGACTCAATTTACATGAATAATGATTGGAATGCGAATACTTACAACTAATCAAGTCTTTAAGAAACGAAACAATGTGAGTGGAGAGAGCATCAAGACAGGCTAAACAGATGTGTATTGTCTCCAGACAAGACAGCCAGTGAAACTCTGCAGGTCCACGCAGGTCTGCAGGTTTCACTGGCTGTCTTGTCTGGAGACAATACACATCTTTTTAGCCTGTCTTGATGCTCTCTCCACTCACATTGTTTCGTTTCTTAAAGAGTTGATTAGTTGTAAGTATTCGCATTCCAACCATTATTCATGTAAATTGAGTCTGTGTCTTTATAAGCTCTGTTTGTGAACAGAATTCCCACTCACCTGAAGAAGGGGCTTAGAGCTCCGAAAGCTTGTGTGGCTTTTGCTACCAAATAAACCTGTTGGACTTTAACCTGGTGTTGTTAAACTTCTTACTGTGTTTATCCCAGTCCAACGCCGGCATCTCCACATCATAACTAGAACTCTGCAGAGAGAGGCTGACATGTCTCTGACAGTCGATGCTGCAGTCTGGGCATTGCCTGTGTCTGTGTGGGGATGACCTTTCTACAATTTCACTTTCATTCTCATTCGATCCCATATGCCTCAGATTATATGCTATAAGATGGTTCACCACCTTGTCAGAACATAGCAAGTTACTATCCTTTTGCCTCACTGCAACCCCATAACCCACGCCTGCTCAGGTCTCCAGCAATCTCCATCCCGTTATACTGGATTGATGTGGCAGATATTCTCCAGTCCTGAGAGAACAGAAATTTGGTCCAAACTCACGTAGCCTGGGGGAACACTACCAAGTGTTGCCAAGTGCATCATTGAATTGGGTTTAACCTTCCTCCTCCCATTTCAGCCCTGTGTTCAGTAACCAGGTCTTCCTCACTGGACTCTCCAAAGATGCTGCCTATGAAATTGCTGCTGGTGCCAGCATTGCCTGAACCGGGACTTCCCCTGCAGCAAGTGGTTAAGGGCTGGAATACACTGTCTGAGAGTGTGGTGGAGACACGTTCAGTTGAAAATTTCCAAAGGGAATTGGATTATGATCTGAAAAGGAAGAATGTGCAGGGTTAAGGGGAGAATTTGGGGGAATGACACTTAGTAAATTGCTCATTCAGAGAGTCAGTGCAGACACCATGGGCCGAATGGTCTCCTTCTGCTCTGTAACAATTCTGTGATTCTACCTGAGAGAGATACCAATGGCCCTTTGTGGACACTGGCTAAATTACCTAACCCTGTTTACACTGCAACATCACCAGCTTCCAGTTAAAATGTCGATACATTTCCAACCATTATCTTCACAGAATTATTGCGGAGCACCACGAGGCGAAATGTGTCTGCACCGGCTCACCAAACTAGGATTAGGAATTTGTCTCATTCTACTGCCTTCTCCTCGTATCTTTGCACATTGTTTCATTCGATTGTTCATCAACTGTCCTCTGTTATGCCTCGAATCAGCCTGCCCCAACCACACTTCCAGACTGTACATTCCAGACCCGTACCACTGGCATCGTGAAAAAGGTTTCTCTCACATCATCTTCAACCCCACCACACACTCCATTCCTGAGCCACTGACCATCCCATGTCTCTCCCTCAGGGTAAGGACATGGGAATCCTGTATTTTTCTCTTTCACCATCATCCTTTTTTACATTCAATCACTCCGGCACTTCCATTTTGTTCTTTCCTTGTCACCCGCCCATCCCCAGCTCCCTGTCACTTAAAACTATTTAATTCACTGCTACTCCCAAGTTTTAATTTTAGCTAATTGAACTGAAACTAAATCTGTTTCTATCTTCACAGATGCTGCCTATCCTGCTGAGATTTTCCACATATTTTATTCCTATTTCAGATTTACAGCATCAATAGAATTTTGCCTTCTGTATCAACTGAAGTTGTGTTTCTTGAATGTCTCGCACTGTACGTTATTATTGTTAATGATCTTATTCTTAAAAACACTGTGGATTTACCCTGATTCCTGTTATTTTTCTCTCTCTGATCTCCAGTCTCCATGATAATGATCTCTCAGAATCTTGTGCCGAGGACCTGGCCTCTGCTCTCAGTACAAACCGCTCACTGATAGATCTCGATCTGAGTTTGAATAAACTGGGAGATTCAGGAGTGAAACTGCTGTCTGTGGCTCTGAGGAATCCGGACTGTAAAATACGGAAACTGGAGTAAGTAGCAGACTGTGTGAGATTGTGTTTATAATAACTGAATATTCAACAATATAATTTCACCACTGGTATTTGTATAAAAAACACTGCCCATTACTATTGGCGTCAGTTATGAATAAGGAAAACTGCTTTCCCTCTGACTCCTGTTGCTTCTCTCTCTGATCCCTGAGCAATGGGATGTCAGTCCCACAAATCCTTATGTTGAGTGTGTGGGGGAATGATGTTATGGTTCACCCTCTGAGGTCCCCTCCTCCTCAGATGTGCACAGCTCTCCCCGGGCACAGCATCATAAGAACATAAGAACATAAGAAATAGGAGCAGGAGTAGGCCATCTAGCCCCTCGAGCCTGCCCCGCCATTCAATAAGATCATGGCTGATCTGACGTGGATCAGTACCACTTACCCGCCTGATCCCCATAACCCTTAATTCCCTTACCGCTCAGGAATCCATCCATCCGCGCTTTAAACATATTCAGCGAGGTAGCCTCCACCACCTCAGTGGGCAGAGAATTCTAGAGATTCACCACCCTCTGGGAGAAGAAGTTCCTCCTCAACTGTCTTAAACCGACCCCCCTTTATTTTGAGGCTGTGTCCTCTAGTTTTAACTTCCTTACTAAGTGGAAAGAATCTCTCCGCCTCCACCCTATCCAGCCCCCGCATTATCTTATAAGTCTCCATAAGATCCCCCCTCATCCTTCTAAACTCCAATGAGTACAAACCCAATCTCCTCAGCCTCTCCTCATAATCCAAACCCCTCATCTCTGGTATCAACCTGGTGAACCTTCTCTGCACTCCCTCCAATGCCAATATATCCTTCCTCATATAAGGGGACCAATACTGCACACAGTATTCCAGCTGCGGCCTCACCAATGCCCTGTACAGGTGCATCAAGACATCCCTGCTTTTATATTCTATCCCCCTCGCGATATAGGCCAACATCCCATTTGCCTTCTTGATCACCTGTTGTACCTGCAGACTGGGCTTTTGCGTCTCATGCACAAGGACCCCCAGGTCCCTTTGCACGGTAGCATGTTTTAATTTGTTTCCATTGAGATAGTAATCCCATTTGTTATTATTTCCTCCAAAGTGTATAACCTCGCATTTCTCAACGTTATACTCCATTTGCCATATCCTCGCCCACTCACTCAGCCTGTCCAAATCTCTCTGCAGATCTTCTCCGTCCTCCGCACGATTCACTTTTCCACTTATCTTTGTGTCGTCTGCAAACTTCGTTACCCTACACTCCGTCCCCTCCTCCAGATCATCTCTATAAATGGTAAATAGTTGCGGCCCGAGTACCGATCCCTGCGGCACGCCACTAGTTACCTTCCTCCAACCGGAAAAACACCCATTTATTCCGACTCTTTGCTTCCTGTCGGATAGCCAGTCCCCAATCCACTTTAACACACTACCCCCAACTCCGTGTGCCCTAATCTTCTTCAGCAGCCTTTTATGGGGCACCTTATCAAACGCCTTTTGGAAATCCAAAAACACCGCATCCACCAGTTCTCCTCCATCAACCGCCCTAGTCACATCTTCATAAAATTCCAACATGTTCGTCAAGCACGACTTTCCCCTCATGAATCCATGCTGCGTCTGATTGATCGAACCATTTCTATCCAGATGCCCTGCTATCTCCTCTTTAATAATGGATTCCAGCATTTTCCCTACTACAGACGTTAAGCTGACCGGCCTATAATTACCCGCCTTTTGTCTCCTTCCTTTTTTAAACAGCGGCGTAACATTAGCCGTTTTCCAATCAACCGGCACTACCCCAGAATGCAACGAGTTTTGATAAATAATCACTAACGAATCCACTATTACCTCTGACATTTCTTTCAATACCCTGGGATGCATTCCATCCAGACCCGGGGACTTGTCCACCTTCAGTCCCATTAGTCTACCCAGCACTGCCTCTCTGGTAACATTAATTGTATTAAGTATTTCTCCTGCTGCCAACCCTCTATCGTTAATATTTGGCAAACTATTTGTGTCCTCCACCGTGAAGACCGACACAAAAAACTTATTTAAAGACTCAGCCATATCCTCATTTCCCACTATTAACTCCCCCCTCTCGTCTTCCAAGGGTCCAACATTCACTCTAGCCACTCTATTCCTTTTTATATATTCATAAAAACTTTTACTATCATTTTTTATATTAATTGCTAGCCTAGCTTCATAGTCTATCCTTCCTTTCTTTATCGCTTTCTTAGTCTCTCTTTGTTGTTTCTTAAATTTTTCCCAATCACTTGTTTCTTCACTATTTTTGGCCACTCTGTACGCAGCTGTTTTTATTTTAATACTCTCCTTTATTTCCTTCGTTATCCACGGCTGGTTCTCCCTTTTCATACAATCCTTGTTTTTTGCTGGAATATATTTTTGCTGAGAACTGAAAAGGATCTCCTTAAAAATCCTCCACTGTTCCTCAGCTATCCTACCTGCCAGCCTGCTCTCCCAGTCTACCTTAGCCAATTCATCCCTCATCCTATCATATTTCCCTCTGTTCAAACAGAGGACACTGGTTTGGGACCAAACTTTCTCCTCTTCCATCTGAATCAGAAATTCGACCATATTGTGGTCACTAGACCCAAGAGGGTCCTTCACAATAAGATCCTTAATTCTACCTACCTCGTTACACAATACCAGATCCAAAATAGCTCGTTCCCTCGTCGGTTCCGTAACATGCTGTTCAAGGAAACTATCCCGACAGCATTCTAAGAACTCTTCCTCCATTCCACCCTTACCGACTTGAGTCTGCCAGTCAATGTGCATGTTGAAGTCCCCCATGATTATTGCCGTTCCGTTTTTACACGCATCCCTTATCTGCTTGTTTATAGCCCTCCCTACCTCAACATTATTATTTGGGGGCCTATATACCACACCTACTAGTGTCTTTCTCCCTCTATTATTCCTCATCTCTACCCATAATGATTCCACGCTTTGTTCCTCAGAGCCTATGTCATCCCTCAGTACTACCCTGATATTATCTCTTATTAATAGCGCGACCCCACCACCTTTTCCTTCCTGTCTATTCTTCCTAAACGCCTGATACCCCTGGATATTCATCTCCCAGTCCTGGTCACCTTTCAGCCACGTTTCTGTAATGGCCACTAGATCATACCCACTTGTGCTGATTTGCACCATCAACTCATTTACCTTGTTCCGAATGCTTCGTGCATTCAGGCAAAGTGTCCTTATTCCAGCTTTTATCTGGACCCGCTTTGATGAGTCGCGAACACCCTCTCCCTCTACTCCCTTATCTAAATTACCGCCTTCATTCACTTGCACCCTCTCCTCTACCATTAATTTTGTAATTCCCCTTACCCCTGCATCCTCCCCCCCCCCCATCAATTAGTTCCTTGATCCTAGTCAACTCTTCTAGCTCCACTCCCCCCAACCTATCTAGTTTAAATTCTCCCCAGTAGCCTTAGCCAACCTAAGGCCAGGATATTGGTCCCCCTGTGATTCAAGTGATTTGTGAAAAAGGGGGAGAGTGAGTGGATGACAGTAAATGGAGGACAGGACATGGTGGTGGAGTCTCACTGTTAGTAACAGATGTCAGTACAGTAGCGAGAGGTGAACTTAGTTCAAATGATCATGATGCGGAATCAGTTTGGATAGAGATACGAATTAACAAAGTTAAAAGTTCACTTGTGGGAATCATTTATAGGCCCCTAACAATATTCACAATCTCCTACACAATACACAGGAAAAATAATGGGGTGTTGTAAAAACATACTGCAATAATCATGGGTGATTTTAATCTTATACAAAGAAGAACAAAGAACCATACAACACTGTAAACAGGCCCTTCGGCCCACCAAGCCTGTGGCAACTCTTAATCCTTATTCAGACCCAGTACTGACTGCCCATTTGCGGTTTATATTCCTATGTTTGTCTCCTGTTCAAGTGTCTATAAAGATGCATGTTGGACATTGGTAACGTGCCGACTTCCACCACCTACATTGGCAGTGCATTCAAGGCACCCACCACCCTCTGTGAAAACGTTCCCATAATTGTGTACACCTCCATCAGGTCACCCCTCAGCCTCCCTTTTTTGTAGTGAAAACAATCCGAGTTTATACAACCTTTCCTCATAACTTAACCCTCCTTGACCAGGCAACATTCTGGTAAACGTTCTTTGCACCCTCTCCAAAGCATCCACATCATTCTGGTAGTGTGGCGAACATAACTGCAAGCAATATTCAAATGTGGCCAACTAAAGTTTTATACAGCTTTGAAGTAACTTGCCAACTTTTATACTCGATGCCCCGGTCGATGAAGACGAGCATGCTATGTGCCTTCTTGACAACCTCATCCACCTGTGTTGCCACTTTCAGGGATCTGTAGACTTGTACACACAGATCCCTCTGTAGGTCAAGGCTCCTATGGCTTCTTCTATTTACTGTAAAAATCGCTCAGATTGTCGAAAGTTGAATAGAAGATTCGTTCACAGAATGTATTCAAGCAATTTCCTGGAGAAGCATGTTCCAGTGCCAAACACAAAACAAGCTGTTTTAGACAACGTGATGTGCAAATGTGTGGCGTTTCCAACAAAAATACGTTCCTTTTATTTGGAGAAGAGCAGCAGAAGTGTTCCAGCCGTTGCTAGTTCAAGGACTGTATTAGATTAAGCGAAGATGTGGCACTGGGGTTGGCACTGCTGTCGCACAGCGTCAGATTCCCGGATTCATTCCAGCTTTGGACGACTGTCTGTGGAGTTTTCACGTTCTCCCCATGTCTGTGTGGGTTTCCTCTGGCTGCTCCTGTTTCGTCCCACAGTCCAAAAAATGTGTAGGTTAGGTGGATTGGCCATGCTAAATTGCCCGTTAGTGTCCAAGATGTGTCGGTTTGGGGGATTAACAGAGTAAATATGTGGGGTTACGGGAAACCGGGCAACTGCAGATCTATTAGTCTGACATTGATGGTATGGAAATCCTATAGTAATCTGTAATAAAGGAAGTGATAACAGAACACTTCGAAATTAATGGCAGGATTAGACAGGGCCAACATGGATTTATGAAAGGCTGGCACGGTGACACAGTGGTTAACATTGTTGCATCACTGCCAGGGGCCCAGGTTCAATTCCAGTCTTGGGTGACTGTGTGGAGTTTCCACATTCTCCCCGTGTCTGTGTGTGTTTCCTCTGGGTGCTCCGGTTTCCTCCCACACTCCAAAGAGATGCATGGTAGCTGGATTGGCCATGGTAAAATTGCCCTTAGTGTCCCAAGATGTGTAGGTTAGGTGGATTAGCCCTAGTAAATTTGTGATGTCACGGGGAGCGGACCTTGGTAAGATACTCCGTCAGTGTGTCTCGATGGGCCGAATGCCAGCCTCCTACACTAGGGATTCTATAGTTGCATGATTCACACACAAGAGGTTATTGAAGAAAATTGGAGCACGTGGGATTGGGAGGAATATACCAGCATGGATTGAGAACTGGTTAGTGGACAGAAACAAGGAGTTGGAATAAATGGGTTATTTTCGGGTTGACAGCCTCTAACTAGTGGAGTACGGCAGGGATCAGTGTTTGGGTCTCAGCTATTCAGAATCTATATCAATGATATGGATGTGGGGATCAAATATAATATTTCCAAATTTGCGAATAATAGAAAACTAGGTGGAAATCTGAATTGTGAGGAGGATGCAAAGATGTTTCAAGGGGCTGTGGAGAGGCTCAGGGAGCGGCCAAAGGATTGCCAGTTGGACTACAAGGTGGAAAAATGTGAGGTTATCTAATTTTGTAGGAAAAACAGACATTAAGACAACTCCAAGGATATTTTGATATCCTTGTTCATGAGGCACTGAAAGCTAAGATGAGAGCAGTTAAGGTAACACATGGTATGTTAGCCATTATTCTAAGAGGATTTGAGTTGAGGGAAAAGATGTCTTCCTGCAATTATATGCAGCCTTGCTGCGACCAACCTGGAGTATTGTGTACAGTTTTGGTCTCCTGACCGAAGCAAAGATGTACTTGGCATGTAAAGAAGGTTCACTAAAATAGGTCCAGGGACAGATGGGTTGTCCGATGAGGAACAAAAACACTTTATTCTCAGGCCTTTCGAAGAATGATAGCTGAACTTATTCAAACCTACACTATTTTACGGGGTTCAATAGGCCAGATGCAGGAGGGATGTTTCCCCTTGCTGGAGGGTCTGAAACCTGGGACACAGTCTGAGAATAAGGGGCAGTTATTTAGGCTGAGATGAGGAGTATTTGTTTCTCATTAGAATGCTGGTGAATCAAGGAATGCAGGGATAATGCTGGAAATGGTGTTGAAGCCGAGGATCAGCCATGGTCACATTGAATGATGGAGTGGATTTGAAGGACAGAATGGATGACTCCTGCTCCTGTTTCTTAATGTTCTTATTGCAATAGGAATGGAAGGTAAGAGTAAGAAGGTTTTGCTGCAGCTTTCCACGACCTTCATTAGATCACAACTGGAGTAATGTGTATAATGTTGAGCTCTTTACTTAAAAAAGGATAGAATTGTATTAGAACCAGTTCAGAGAAAGTTCACTCGGCTGATTCCTGGGATGGAGAGGTTTATTTCACGAGGAAAATGTGAGCAGATTGGAGCAATATCTATGAAAGTTCAGAAGATTAAAAGGTGATCGCGTTGAGGGGATGAGACGGGGTGGTTGCTGAGAGGCTGTTTCTTCTTGTAAGAGAGACCAGAACAAGGGGACAGATTTTAAAATGTAATTGCCAGTCCCTTAAGACTGAGATGAGGAGAAATTTATTTTTTAGATGGTGGCTGGTCAGTGAAATTCTGTTCCCTGGAGACGAGTGGCGGCAGATTCATTGAATATATTCAAGGCTGAGTTAAGAATGATATTGGATTGAGAAGTGAATCAAGGGTTACGGGGGAGCGACAGGGAAAAGAGTTGAGACTACAATTAGATCAGCAGTGATGGAGTATGCTCGAGGGGCTGAATGACCTTCTGCTGTTCCTAGTTATTTTGTTCTTATCCCAATACGTCCTTCAGACTGCTCTCTGTGACCAGTGATGGATAAACAAGCTCTATGTTTTGTCCTCACCAGACGCTCTCCTGTGCCCATTCATTAGGCCACCCACTCAACCCATCTCACCAGCAGTAATTACCCACTCTGCCCACAGGCCTTCCTGATCCAGCACTTCATCTTCCATTGGTGTAAGGATGGCAAGACCTGGATGTCTCCACTCTTCTTCACTCGTTCCCTGATGATGTTTGCTCTCTTTCCAAACACATAAATTGTTACTCACTCATCAAACACATGCAGTAGCCCAGGGTTGTCCAACGTGTGGACCAAGGGGCGAATGTGACCCTCGAAGCCCCTCAATGCGGCCCCCGGAGCGAGTTTCCAGAATCTCAGTCACACAGTTCAGTTTGAATGGAAGAATCTGCATGGAGCTGCTCCTCCAATCACATCCCGTTTCTTTCCCATGTTTGCTGCTGATAGGATTTTGAGCCAATCTGCAGCAAATGTGGGAGAGAAACAATTTGTGATTGATGAGGATTAAACTCTAATAATCATCTTTAATTATTACTCATTATTGTGCTCAGCAAGTTGTTTCTTTTCATATCTCAGTTTAGTTTTTAATTGAAATTTCTGCTGTGCCAAACTTTATTATTCTGAAATTTACTCATCGGCCCCTTGAGTGAGAAAAACATTGACGTGTGTTTGCCCAGTGAATATGTTGGTCAGCCCTGCTCGAGCCTATGCTGGTGCCAACCTAACGGACATGTCTCTGACAGTCAATGCTGCTGCCTTTGCACTGCCAGTGTCTGGGTGGAGATGTTCTTTCTGCAATTTCACACTCATCCTTATTCACATATCAGGCTGTGCTGCACTCACCGTGGCAGATCACATCAGGACATTGATCATTTTCCACACTGCAAGCACGTGTCTCAAACCTGGTCACCTCCCAGCAATCTCCATCCAGACTGGTTTGTACCGATTAGATAATCTTCTCCTTCCATCCTGAGGGAACAGGACGTCCCTCCGAGCCTGAGCAGCCGGGAGGAGCCCCTCCTGGGATGAATTAATGATTCGGAGGCAACCCTTGCTCTGCTTTCTGTCATTTCAGCCCTTCATTCAATAAGCAGAGCTCCTTCACTGCTCCCTCCAGAGCTGCTGTGTTTGAAAGTCCTGCTGGCTGCCTTTGGAGATGGTGCCAGCATTGCCTGAACCGGGACTGCCCCCTGCCCAGGCTGCCTCAGTGGGCAGCTCCCCCTGCCTGCCAGCCGTTAATTGTCCGCCTCTGCCAATATCACCTTCATAACTCTGCCTATCCTGCCCACACGGACACACCACCCATTTCCAATCCCCATGTTGGGTCTTCAGAGCTTCTGGTAAAATCACAGCCATTATCTTCAACCTCACCACAAACTGCATTCCCAAACCACTGACCATCCCATGTCCCTCCCAAGCCACTCCGAGTAAGGACATGGGGATCCTGTGATTATGGTCCTGTCCCATCATCACTTTTATCATTTAATCACTCCTGTAATTCCAGTTTGTCCTTTCTTTGTTTCTTCCCCAGCCACCCACCGCTGTCACTTCAAACCTGTCAATTCACTGCCCGTTCCCAGTTCCAATGGAAGCTCAAACTTTACCCCTGTTTCTCTCTTCACAAATATTTACATAACCTGCTGAGCATTTCAATATATTCTTTTGATATTTAATTTTCAGCATTAATAGTATTTCAAGTTGTGTTTTTGGAATGTCTCACACATTGTTATTGTTACTAACAGTATTATATAAAACACTGGGGATTGAGCCTGATTCCTGTTATTCCTCTCTCTGGTCTCCAGTCTGGATAATAACGCTCTCACAAGTTCTTGTGCTGAGGATCTCGCCTCCGCTCTCAGTACAAAACAGTCACTGAGGATTCTGAACCTGGAATCAAACTACTTCAGAGACCAATCTGTCCCTGCTCTCCGCCGCCTCATACTGACCTGCAGGAGTCTGGAGTGGATAAAGTGAGTGTTTGTGATAATCTTTAATGTAATAATTAAAATATAAATAGATTTAAACGATAAATGGGCCTGATTCTTCCAAGCAGCGGCAGTGATAAGCAGATTGTCGATATGTGTGGAAATTCTCCCAACCTGAAACTGCTGCATATTTCTTCCGGGATCTTCAGGACTGTGACCCTAGGGAACTCCGCCAGAGTAGAGTCGGGGAAGAGAGTGCACACACCCTATTTACAGCGCAGTGACCAGCTCCATCAGAGCCGAGTCGGGGAAGAGAGAGCACACACCCTATTTACAGCACAGTGACTCCAGGGAGCTCCATAAGAGTACATAGAACATAGAACATAGAACATTACAGCGCAGAACAGGCCCTTCGGCCCACGATGTTGCACCGACCAGTTAAAAAAAAAACTGTGACCCTCCAACCTAAACCAATTTCTTTTCGTCCATGAACCTATCTACGGATCTCTTAAACGCCCCCAAACTAGGCGCATTTACTACTGATGCTGGCAGGGCATTCCAATCCCTCACCACCCTCTGGGTAAAGAACCTACCCCTGACATCGGTTCTATAACTACCCCCCCTCAATTTAAAGCCATGCCCCCTCGTGCTGGATTTCTCCATCAGAGGAAAAAGGCTATCACTATCCACCCTATCTAAACCTCTAATCATCTTATATGTTTCAATAAGATCCCCTCTTAGCCGCCGCCTTTCCAGCGAAAACAATCCCAAATCCCTCAGCCTCTCCTCATAGGATCTCCCCTCCATACCAGGCAACATCCTGGTAAACCTCCTCTGCACCCTCTCCAAAGCCTCCACATCCTTCCTGTAATGTGGGGACCAGAACTGCACACAGTACTCCAAGTGCGGCCGCACCAGAGTTGTGTACAGTTGCAACATAACGCTACGACTCCTAAATTCAATCCCCCTACCAATAAACGCCAAGACACCATATGCCTTCTTAACAACCATATCTACTTGATTCCCAACTTTCAGGGATCTATGCACACATACACCTAGATCCCTCAGCTCCTCCACACTATTCAAAGTCCTCCCGTTAGCCCTATACTCAACACATCTATTATTCCTACCAAAGTGAATTACCTCACACTTCTCCGCATTAAACTCCATACAGTCTATGCCAAACACAGGCAATTGGGACTAGCTTAGGGGTTAAAAAAGAGCAGCATGGATACGTTGGGCTGAAGAGTCTGTTTCCTTGCTGTAAACCTCTATGACACTATCAATGACTATGAGTCGGGGAAGAGAGAGCACACACCCTATTTCCATCACAGTGACCCCGGGGAGCTCCATCAGAGCAGAGTAGAGTCGTCAAAGAGAGGACACACAACCTATTTACGACACAATGACCCTGAGGAACTCCATCAGAGCCGAGAAGAGTTGGGGAAGTAACAGCACACACCCTCTTTACAGTACGTGACCCCGGCGATCTCCTTTAGAGCAGAGTCAGGGAAGAGAGAGCACACACTCTATTTACAGCACAGTGACCATGCGGAGCTCCATCAGAGCAGAGTGGAGTCAGGATAGAGAGAGCACACACCCTATACAGCACCGTGACCCCGGGGAGCTCCATAAGTGTTAGTTGAATGGGGGAGTGAATGAGTTGGTGTGTCGCTGGAGGAATGGTTAGTCAGGGAGCTGGGGAGAGGTTGGACGATTTGTTCTGGGTGTCGGTGGAGTGGACGAGTTGTATTGTGTTGGGTTGGAGGGTTAATCGGGAGTTTAGATAGTGGCTGGGAGTTGATCATGTTGGGGTCTAAACTGATGTGGTTGGGGTTGGTTAATAGCTTTGAAGAGAGTAGTGGGGTGGGTTGGTTCTCGGGTAATGAGTTTAAGTCAGAGGCTTAGTCAAGAATGTATTCAAGAACTGGCTATATAGCGCACTTGGGGCGAACAGGATCAAAGGTTATGGGGAGAAAGCAGGATTAGGCTTTTGAGTTGGACGATCAGCCATGATTGCGATGGATGGTGGAGTAGGCTTAAAGGGCCAAATGGCCTCCTCCTGCTCCTATCTTCCATGTTTCAGGTCAGGAGAGGTTGGGTCAGGATGAGGCCAAGTTGGGAGATTTAGTCAGATTTGTTCAAGATCTAGTGGGAGGTCGTCGGGCCAGAGGGGAGGTAGGGATAAGTTGGGGGAGTGGGTCCAGTCAGACTGTGGGAGGTGGAGTATGGGGATCAGTGGGAAGTGATTGGGGGACTCGGTTGTGCTATTCAGGTATTAGCCCAGGTGGTGAGCTGTCTAACATTACCTGAGTAACTATCCAGGTAAACTTTGTGGATCTGTCCCAAGTATCTGACTCTAACTGCAGCAGGGGAGTTCCCCAATAGTAGTTAATACCTCTGGGACAATTCCCAGGTAGATCAGTGCGTCAGGACATCCACAGGGTCCTGATGCTCATCTTCAGTTGTGTATC
Organism: Mustelus asterias; assembly: GCF_964213995.1. Classification (NCBI taxonomy): domain Eukaryota; kingdom Metazoa; phylum Chordata; class Chondrichthyes; order Carcharhiniformes; family Triakidae; genus Mustelus; species Mustelus asterias. Next base: position 118,633 of record NW_027590342.1, on the reverse strand, counting down.
TCTGGTGATCCAGAGACCAGAAGATTTGTCCCATTAACTCCAGTCTCCTGTTATTTACTCTGTTGTTCAATCTGTTTATTTCCTGTTTCATCTTTAATCTGTTTCAGGCTGGAGAGGAATCGATTCAGTCCAAATGGAAAGAGACAGCTGGAGTCGCTGCAGGGATCCAGACGGGGACTGACAGTGACAGTGTGAACATTTCAATCTATAAACATTGCTGCTCCACTGATTACAGTAAAATCCTGAATTGTGAAGATCTCCAACAGCCAAACCCTTCATTCCTGCCCCTCTCCCTCCCTATTCCATCAGCCCCTCCAGCCTGGCAGTGATTTCCCTGCTTACCTGGTTTCCCAGCTGGAAAACTGTTGTAGTTTTAGTCTCCACATTGAAGGAAAGATTGCTGCAAACCATTGTTTAAGCAGCAATGTGTTGTCAGTGTTCTCAGCAACAGAGTCTTCACCCTCCTTTCAAAAGGGAGCAGCAGAGATAATTCTCCAGAGAGAGAACAGTGTGTGTGTGATTCTGACAGTACCCAGCAGGGGGCAGATTGGTCAATCTTGTCAGAGTTTCCTCTCTGTCTCTGTGAATGAATTAAAGGCTCCACCAGCCTCTCCTCAAAACCTCTTTCACTATCTGGTGATTAAAGTGACACAATGCCACCATCTGCTGGCGGCTCACAGCTACTGCAGGCGCTGCTCTCTGTGAGCCTCAGACAAGTTCAGTAAGTCCCATGTCTGCATCTAGGAACCGGTTACTGCAGCGTGAATATTGAACAATATTGACAGGGATTGGAGTTTGCAGCAGGAACCCCGGCTGGTGAATTAACCCTTTTATCACCAGACACTGTACATGAACTCTGTTCCCTCATTCCCTATGGGAGATATTGTCTGGAGATTGTAGTTGGGGATGATCTCAGACTGTAATGTGTACATTTGGTGCAGTTATCAGACACTAATTCCATTCAGAATGGGAGTGGGTAAGCTCTGCTGCACTCTGTAATTCCTGTTTCCAAGATAATACATCTGCTCATATTTCCAGACACACACGCCCAAACTGACACCCACACACTCACAAACACAGACAATTGTACACTCTTATCCACGTACTGACACAGAGAGAAACACAGAATCTCTCTTAAATACTCTCAACACGCAGCCATAAACCCACAGAAACGCACATCACAAACCACTATCAAGCAACAAACCCATGCATTGCAGCGGTTAATGAAATCGCAGCGCTCTGGAACCAAATAACATTTAAGTTGGACAACAAGTGATAACATTTCCTCTGAAACCGACATCCCTCGAACGAAAGCAACACAGGAACACTGGCGCAGCATTGGACAGGATCAGAGCCTCGGAAATGCGATTCCCTCTTTCCTTGTTCCTTATATCTCACTGAGCAGATGCAGAGCTATAGCAGAAACGTAGAATTCACAATTTCACTCTGTTCCTGCACACTCACCTCAGCTTTACTTAATTTCTGAATGTATGATTTATTTTGGATTATCCCAAAGATCTCAGGATAGATGCATGCTGTCAGATATTACCATTATTTATCAAACTGTTTATTTTACCATGACAGATATTACCTGGTGTTTGTCAGATTGTTGCTTTTCATCCATCTACAGTTGCAGATGCCGGCGCTGAAAAGTGGGTAGATATTCTACACCATTAAAAGCATCACATTGAATCGGGGAAATTCTTCAAAGACTATGAATTAATCACTTTCAAATTAGTATCATTTCTTCAGAACAAACTATTCATATCATCTATTATTTCAATGTAAATTAACTTTATTGTGTTGTCTGGTCTGTGCTAGTTTTAACTGAATACTGCTCAGTATGTGACATGATCTGTGTTATTGAGTCTTGGAAGAGAAAGGGTTAATGTTGCTGCTCTGTAATTGTGATGGATATTCCTAATTTTATCATCTGTAGAACTATGGTTATTTGCAATTAAATGCTTATTGGCTAATTAGTTAAATTCTAATTGTGAATCATTGGAATGCTGAAACTAATACGTACACAAGCTAATAAAGAGCGGGGGACTAGTGTAAATACTGTAGCTAACAGTGAGCGTGAAACTGAAAAGACCATAAGATACAGGAGCAGAATTCAGCTATTCTGATAATCGAGTCTACTCCACCATTTAATCACGGCTGATAAGTTTCCAATCACGGCTGATAAGTTTCCAAGGGAGGAAATTAGACGGGTAAATTGGAAGGAGGCATTCTTGGGGAAAAGTACCGAAGGAAAGTGGAGGATTTTCAAGGAATGTTTGTCTGGAGCTCTGCATGACAACGTTCCGATGAGACAGGGGGGTGTTGGTAGGGTACGGGAACCGTGGTGCACGAAGGTTGTGATGAACCTGGTAAATAAGAAAAGAGAGGCGTACAGAAGGTTCAGAGAGCTAGGAGGTGTTAAGGATTTAGAGGAGTATACGCGATGTAGGAAGGAGCTTAAGAAGGAAATTAGGAGAGCGAGAAGGGGTCATGAGAAGACCTTGGCGGGTAAGATTAAGGAGAATCCCAAGGCTTTCTACAAATATGTCAAGAGTAAAAGGATGAGATGTGAAGGCATAGGACCCTTAAAAGGTGAAGGGGGAAAAGTTTGTGCGGAACCGTTAGAAATGGCGGAGGTGCTTAATGAATACTTTACCTCGGTATTCACGGTGGAAAGGGATCTGGGTGGTTGTACTGCTGGATTGCGGAGGACAGAAAGGATCGAGCATGTGGACATAAAGAAAGAGGATGTGTTGGAACTATTGAATGGCATCAAGGTTGGTAAGTCGCCGGGACCGGATGGGATGTACCCCAGGTTACTGTGGGAGGCGAGGGAGGAGATTGCGGAGCCTTTGGCGATGATCTTTGCATCGTCGATGGAGACGGGAGAGGTTCCGGAGGATTGGAGGATTGCGGATGTGGTCCCTATATTCAAGAAAGGGAACAGGGACAGCCCGGGAAATTACCGACCGGTGAGTCTAACCTCAGTGGTTGGTAAGTTGATGGAGAGGATCCTGAGAGACAGGATTTATGATCATCTAGAGAAGTTTAGTATGATCAAAAGTAGTCAGCACGGCTTTGTCAGGGGCAGGTCGTGCCTTACGAGCCTGGTTGAGTTCTTTGAAAATGTGACCAAGCACATTGACGAAGGAAGAGCGGTGGATGTGGTCTATATGGACTTCAGCAAAGCGTTCGATAAGGTCCCCCATGCAAGACTTCTTGAGAAAGTGAGAGGGCATGGGATCCAAGGGGCTGTTGCCTTGTGGATCCAGAACTGGCTTGCCTGCAGAAGGCAGAGAGTGGCTGTGGAGGGGTCTTTCTCTGCATGGAGGTCAGTGACCAGTCGAGTGCCCCAGGGATCTGTTCTGGGACCCTTGCTGTTTGTCATTTTCATAAATGACCTGGATGAGGAAGTGGAGGGATGGGTTGGTAAGTTTGCTGACGACACCAAGGTAGGTGGTGTTGTGGATAGTTTGGAGGGATGTCAGAAGTTGCAGCGAGACATAGATAGAATGCAAGACTGGGCGGAGAAGTGGCAGATGGACTTCAACCCGGATAAGTGTGTAGTGATCCATTTTGGCAGATCCAATGGGATGAAGCAGCAGTATAAAATGAAGGGTACCATTCTTAGCAGTGTAGAGGATCAGAAGGACCTTGGGGTCCGGGTCCATAGGACTCTTAAATCGGCCTCGCAGGTGGAGGATGCGGTCAAGAAGGCGTATGGCGTACTAGCCTTCATTAATCGAGGGATTGAGTTTAGGAGTCGGGAGATAATGCTGCAGCTTTATAGGACCCTGGTTAGACCCCACTTGGAGTACTGCGCGCAGTTCTGGTCACCTCATTACAGGAAAGATGTTGAAGCCATTGAAAGGGTGCAGAGGAGATTTACAAGGATGTTGCCTGGATTGGGGGGCATGCCTTATGAGGATAGGTTGAGGGAGCTTGGTCTCTTCTCCCTGGAGAGACGAAGGATGAGAGGTGACCTGATAGAGGTTTACAAGATGTTGAGGGGTCTGGATAGGGTGGACTCTCAGAGGCTATTTCCAAGGGCTGAAATGGTTGCTATGAGAGGACACAGGTTTAAGGTGCTGGGGGGTAGGTACAGGGGGGATGTCAGGGGTAAGTTTTTCACTCAGAGGGTGGTGGGTGAGTGGAATCGGCTGACGTCGGTGGTGGTGGAGGCAAACTCGTTGGGGTCTTTTAAGAGACTTCTGGATGAGTACATGGGATTTAATGGGATTGAGGGCTATAGATAGGCCTAGAGGTGGGGATGTGATCGGCGCAACTTGTGGGCCGAAGGGCCTGTTTGTGCTGTGGCTTTCTATGTTCTATGTTCTAATCCCATTTTCCCGTCTTTCCCCCATAACATTTGATCCCCGTACCAATCAAGAACGTGCCTATCTCTGTCTTACATACACTCAATGGGAGAGAGAGTGAGCAGAAAGAGTGAGCGGGCGGGTCGGTGAAGAGCGAGTGAGGGGGAGTGAGGTTGAGGGCAGATGGTGTAAGGGGAGAGCGCAATGGGAGATAGAATGAGGGAGAGAATAGGTGAAACGTGGGGGAGGGAGAGTGAGGGGGGAGGGAGATTGTGAGGAGGGGAGGGAGAGTGACGGGAAGATAGCGCATGAGGGATAAGAGAATGACGGGAGTGCGGGGGACGCAGGGGGAGGGGAGAGATAGAGGGGAGGGAGGGAGAGTGGGGGATGAAAATGAGGAGGAGAGAGAGAGAAGAGAATGAGAAGTAGAGTGAAGGGGAGAAAGTGAGCGTAGATGGAGTGAAGGGACGGAGTGAGGGGGAGAAAGGTGAAGAATGAGGGAGGAGAGTCAGGAAGGAGAGAACGGGAAGAGGAACTGACTGGGAGAGTCAGAGGAGAGAGTGAGGGGAAGAGTAAGTGAAGAGCAACTGAGGGGGGGAGAGCATAAGCGGGAGAGGCTGATGGGACGGATAGTGAAGGGGAGTGTCTGAGGTGGGATAGTGTGACGGAAAAGACATAGGGGGAAGAAAGTGGCGGGGAAAAGAGTGGAAGGTCTAAGGCGGAATAGTGTGATGGAAAAGACTGGGGGGGAAGACACTGAAGGGGAAGGGAGAGAGTGAAGACGAAGAGAGTGAGGAGGAGAGAGAGGGGAGGGCGAGTGGGGAAGTGTGAAGGGAGAGAGAGTAAGGGATGGAAAGTAAAGGGGAGAGTGTGAGGGCAGAGACTGAGCAGGAAGAGAGTGGAAGGGAAGGGAGTGAGGGGGGGGAGAAATTAAGTGAGGAGGAAAGTGACTGGGAGGGCATGAGGGGGAGGGAGTGAGGAAAAGAGAGGGTGAGAACAAAGAACAGTACAGCACAGGAAACAGGCCCTTCGGCCCTCCAAGCCTGTGCCGCTCCTTGGTCCAACAAGACCAATCGTTTGTATCCCTCCATTCCCAGGCTGCTCATGTGACTATCCAGGTAAGTCTTAAACGATGTCAGCGTGCCTGCCTCCACCACCCTACTTGGCAGCGCATTCCAGGCCCCCACCACCCTCTGTGTAAAAAACATCCCTCGAATATCTGAGTTATACTTCGCCCCTCTCACCTTGAGCCCGTGACCCCTCGTGAACGTCACTTCTGATCTGGGAAAAAGCTTCCCACCGTTCACCTATCTATCCCCTTCATAATCTTGTACACCTCTATTAGATCTCCCCTCATTCTCCGTCTTTCCAGGGAGAACAACCCCAGTTTACCCAATCTCTCCTCATAGCTAAGACCCTCCATACCAGGCAACATCCTGGTAAACCTTCTCTGCACTCTCTCTAACGCCTCCACGTCCTTCTGGTAGTGTGGCGACCAGAACTGGACGCAGTACTCCAAATGTGGCCTAACCAGCGTTCTATACAGCTGCATCATCAGACTCCAGCTTTTATACTCTATACCCCGTCCTATAAAGGCAAGCATACCATATGCCTTCTTCTCCACCTGTGTTGCCACCTTCAAGGATTTGTGGACTTGCACACCTAGGTCCCTCTGTGTTTCTATACTCCTGATGACTCTGCCATTTATTGTATAACTCCTCCCTACATTATTTCTTCCAAAATGCATGACTTCGCATTTATTCGGATTAAACTCCATCTGCCACCTCTCCGCCCAATTTTCCAGCCCATCTATATCCTGCTGTATTGCCCGACAATGCTCATCACTATCCGCAAGTCCAGCCATCTTCGTGTCATCCGCAAACTTGCTGATTACACCAGTTACACCTTCTTCCAAATCATTTATATATATCACAAATAGCAGAGGTCCCAGTACAGAGCCCTGCGGAACACCACTGGTCACAGACCTCCAGCCGGAAAAAGACCCTTCGACCACTACCCTCTGAGGGGAAGAAAATCAGTGGGAGAGAGAGTGGAAAAGAGGGGAAAGTGTGAGGGAGGCAGAGTTTGCAAGGGGGAGGGAGAGAGAGGGCAAGAGTAGGGGGAGAGAATGAGGGAGGAGGAGGGAGGGAGAGGGCGAGGGCGTTTTTTCACTCACTTTCCTGCAATTCTTCCCGGTTGCTCCACCTATTTGCTTCGGTGTTGCATCTTGCTGGGGAGGATTGTCCACATTCACAGTGGGAGGGGGGAGAAAACTGTTCTCTGTCCCCGAGGTTTAATGCAGCCTCTGGGACTAGGCCTTAATTCAAGGCCTAATCTCAGAGGGCCCTCAGAATGTCCTTTTGTATTTGCTTCATCCCCGAACAGCGTCTGTGCTGAAGTGGGAGAACTCGATGGTTAAAAACAAAATAATTCATTTAATTCAGGATGTGATTGTGGGTTTTCCTGCTCGTGCTCGCTCTCTCTCTCTCTCTGTCTCCCATCGTTCTCCTTTGATTGTGAGTTATCAGTGAGAGAAATGGGAAATGGAGGGTAACAGTGAGGGGCGGGGGGACGGGAGGGTAACAGAGCAGTTTGCTTGTGGGATCTTGCTGTGTGTATTTTCCCTGCAGCCTATCCTGCTGGGAGACCGTGGTTCCGTTCCCCAAATTCAGTGCACTGACAACTGACTGTGATTGCTTCCATCTCCCACCACTGCCCCCAGCCTCATTTCTCAATGTGAATCAGTGATCAACACAAACAGTGGTCACAGGGTGACATGATTTAAAATGGTCAGACAGAAACCTTTCAGAGAGCATTTCAATCCAGATTCATCGTCAGAGAGAGAGAGAGAGATTATCCAGAGCAGGCGAGAGAGAGAGAGAGAGAGGAGGGTGATGGGTTCGTACAGAGATAGGGGGAGATAAACAGGCAGAGAGAGGGAGAGAGAACAGAGATAGATCATCAAGTGCAGGAGAGAGAGGAGGGGGGTGGATAGGGACAGAGATGATGGAGGTAAGAGAGAGAGGGGGAATTAGAGAGAGAGAAACAGAGAGGAGTGACTGTGCTGGAAGTGGAAGATTCCCTGTTCATGTCAAATGTACAAACAGCACCAAATCTGGAGTGACGTCCCCTTATTTTAACTGGGGAGGGGTGGAAGGAAGAGGGGCAGAGAGAGGGAGAGGTGTGGTCCCTCATTGCCCACTGACTTCACCTCAATCCTCACTTAAATATCACATTGTATCTGGCCATGTTCAGACTGTGTGGGATCTTGCTGTGCACTCATGCTCGGTGCCTCCTCCCTGCCCCATATTCCTCACACTGTATCAGTGTCCACATTTTAAACATAAAAGATTGAGGGAAAGGAGGGTGGGCGGCACGGTAGCACAGTGGTTAGCACTGCTGCTTCACAGCTCCAGGGACCTGGGTTCGATTCCCGGCTCGGGTCACTGTCTATGTGGAGTTTGCACATTCTCCTCGTGTCTGCGTGGGTTTCCTCCGGGTGCTCCGGTTTCCTCCCACAGTCCAAGGATGTGCGGGTTAGGTTGATTGGCCATGCTAAAATTGCCCCTTAGTGTCCTGGGTTGCGTAGATTAGAGGGATTAGTGGGTAAAATATGTAGGGATATGGGAGTAGGACCTGGGTGGCATTGTGGTCGGTGCAGACTCGATGGGCCGAATGGCCTCTTTCTGTACTGTAGGGTTTCTATGATTTCTATGATTTATATGATATAGAGAGGAACAGGGTAAGGCAGAGCTGCAGAGAGGGCGTTTCGATCGAGTTCTCACAGGGGCTTGGAATGAAAAAGGCTGCGATTGGGACCCGGTTTAATTGGCCAATTGGACAGTGCCTGTGTTTTACTCTCAGTAATGTCACGGTGCTGTGTGAGAGCTCAGGGCAGCGCTTCAATCTACTTTTACTGAGTTTCTGTTTGTAACATTCTCAGTCTCCCTCTCACTGCGAAGCACTCGGGAGGGAGAGGGAGCTGAAATTCACATTCCTGAGCCTGGGGAAAGGCCTGTTCTCCATCCCAGAGTCCTCCTTGTGTTCTTAGACAAGGCACTGGGATTTGTGGAAGGAAAGGATTGTTCTGTTTCACTGGGCCTCAATTCAAGGCCTGTGTGACTAGGCCTCAATTCAAGGCCTGGGTGACTCGGCCTCAATTCAAGGCCTGTGTGACCTGGCCTCAATTCAAGGCCTGTGTGACTAGGCCTCAATTCAAGGCCTGTGTGACTCGGCCTCAATTCAAGGCCTGTGTGACTGAGCCTCAATTCAAGGCCCGTGTGACTAGGCCTCAATTCAAGGCCTGTGTGGCTAGGCCTCAATTCAAGGCCTATTCTCAGGGGCACCTTTGCATTCCCTTAATTCCCGAACAGGGTTTAAGTGGCTGAATTCAATGGTTCAATAAAATGTGCAGCAGCCACTTCAGGGTGGGATTGTGGGTTTTCCATGCTCCCCCTCCCACTGTTCTCTTCTCATCCTGAGCTTTAAAACATGATGCACAGCGTACATCATTATTTTAAACGGTCAGACAGCAACTTATCAGAGAGAGCACTTCATTCCAGATTCACGCTGAGATAGAGAAACAGCAGAGATCAGGACAGAATATCCAGAGCAGGAGAGGGAGGGGTGCAGAGATTGTGTATTGGATAGGTCTAGATCTGGGGGGAGAGTGAAAGAGACAGAGAGGGGGGAGGTGACTGATAGAAGCTTCATTGCTGAGATTGAATGTATTGATATCGAATGAGGGAGATTCTCAGTGTTGGTGCGGTTTGTAAAATGAGTCAGAAGCACAGCTGGAGGTGGGGTTAAACGCAGAGGGAGAGACACAGATCAGGGAAGGGATGGGGGAGTGGGGAGCCTCCCCTGTTTCTTTACTGCCCAGCCTCTGGAGTAAAGCCCCCACCCACTCCGCCCACCAAAAATGTTTTGATGTCTTTAATTAATTTAATACTGGGACAGTCACCAGGCATTTGCACCTTCATTTCATTTTGAAATCTGTTCCCCTTTGGTCAGAGTTTAATAATGGGAAGGATGTGGAAATGAATGTTTTCTCCCCGCACCCCAGAGAAAACAAGGCTGAGAGGAGACTTGATAGAGAGATTCAAGATCCTCAGAGGTATGGACTGGTTAAAGAACAAAAGAACAAAAGAACAAAGAACAATACAGCACAGGAACAGGCCCTTCGGCCCTCCAAGCCCGCGCCGCTCCCCGGTCCAGGATTGAATCCTGAATCCAGGATCCCCGCCCAATTTTCCAGCCTATCTACATACCAATATCCTATCCACCGAGCTGTCCCTCACAGCTACGATGCTTTGTTCATTACAACCTATTAACTCACCCCCACCCCCCTATTCCAGACCATGTGATCTCCAGGGAGAGGCGAAAACCCAGAGTGAAAAACCCCAGGGCCAATATGGGGAAAAAAAAATCTGGGAAATTCCTCTCCGACCCCCTGAGGCGATCGAAACGATTCCAGGAGATCACAATGGCCCCGATCGGAAAATGCTTCCCAACCCTATTCATTTCCACTTCCATGAACACCATATGAATTCCCTGCCCCCGAGACAGGTTCCCAACTATCCGCAGTCTCGCTCTGTACTGGCACCAGCAAGATGATCATAGAATGAAGCCTTGAAACGAGAAACAAGGAACAATTAGCCCGCGCCGCTCCCTGGTCCAAACTAGACCACTCTTTTGTATCCCTCCATTCCCACTCCGGTCATATAGCTGTCTAGATAAGTCTTAAACGTTCCCAATGTGTCCGCCTCCACCACCTTGCCCGGCAACACATTCCAGGCCCCCACGACCCTCTGTGTGAAATATGTCCTTCTGATATCTGTGTTAAACCTCCCCCCCTTCAAAGAACAAAGAACAAAGAACAGTACAGCACAGGAAACAGGCGTTCGGCCCTCCAAGCCTGTGCCGCTCCTTGGTCCAACTAGTCCAAATAAAGAGTGAGAAAATCTTCCCTCTCAAGAGATGGTCAGGAAAAAGAGGGTACAGATTATTAATGATGGGGAAATGGATCAGAAGTGAAGTGTGTAAAATCAATTCACCGAGAGGCTGCTTGGAACCTGGAATAATCTTCCTGAAATCCTGTTCCAGTATTCAATAAGATGATGGCTGATCTGTGATCTAACTCTCTACCTCTTTACCCCTTGGACTAAGGGAAATCTATCAACACCAGATTAAAAATAATAACAAGTGACTGAGCATCAATAGCCATTTGCAGAAGATTGTTTCAAACTAACTCCACACCACATCTGGCAATGATTTCATTCCCACATTTCTAAAATCCTAAACTGAGGCTACATCCAAATGTCCCCAAATCCTGGAGTTCCCAGCCAGCAGAAAAACTTGTTCTTTATCAGCCTCTCCCTTTCCCTCATTATTTTCAATGTTTGATTAAATCAGGCTCTAATTTAAATTCCAGCGGTTAAGAATAATGTTTAATCTGCACTGTTCATCAAATGTTCCCAACACAAATACTGTAATGGGCTAAATACAGAGTAAAATTCCCTCTGCTCTGTCCAAGGAATGTTTCATCACAGGTTTTTATTAGTTTAGGGAAAACAGGATTCAAATTGCTCAGCATCCCAGTGTGGCCTCCTGTTTATTTCAATCAGCTCTTCACATTCAAACATGAAGTTGAAGCTTCGAATACTGTCTGTGGCAGCGTTTGTGGATTCAGTTGTTCTCCTGCTTTTTCACTTGTCTGAAGGATTTGAATTATAGACATTGTTTAATCATTCCTTTCTCTCAGCACATGGAACTTGTGAATCTTCAAGGCAGACAATCTCATGTAATTCACAACAAACTGCATCTTTATTCATCCATCATTTCCAATCTCTGAATAGATCACACACATTTTCAGAATGCAGGAAGCTCTCAATGGAAACTGCTTCCAATTATTCCCCAATACAATTGTTCACACTTTACTGTAAACTGCATTCCACTGACATTCCCAAAGCAGCCACAGAAAAGTGACTGGTTATTTTAAACATTGAAACTGAACTATATTAACTTACGATTCACTCACATTGTATAGAAATGTTGACCCTGTTTTGATGAGAGTGATCAGATTAACATTGTAACATGAAGACAGCCTCCGTACTGAGATTAACCACATTTACAACAATTCCGCAATATCAGAGACATTGCTGTGTGTATTGTGTGAATTCAGCTGTGAAATATCTGGACATTTGGAGCTTCCACTGTTTCTGTCATTTCATCATTTATTAAAGTACGTTGTTCTATCCCTTTTAAATCTAAGTTGTGTCGGTTAACATTTCCCTGAACTCAAACCAGTTTTGTCAATTTACAAAATATGAATAACTTTGCAATTTGATGTTTCCAGCGATGCTGCTGTCGATGCTGGATCATTGTTTGTGTCATTGGCCAGGATGTTTCGCATTCTGTCACATTAAATGGTTCAAAAAATATGACAAAACTGCAGATATCTTTCTGTGGCTGGGTGGGGAGGGAAGGGGGGTGACAGCATGCATCTGTATCAATATATTTAAATCTCAAATATGTGTAGGCCATTTAACCCATCGAGCCTGCTCCACCACTCACACACACACAGACATAAACACACAGAGACAGACACTCACACACACACACACACTCAGACACACATTCACAGACACACACACTCAGACGCAAACACAAGGAGACACACACACAACAGAGAGACACAGACACACATTCACAGACACACATACACACAGACACACACTCACAGACACACATTCACAGATGCACACTCATGGACACACACACACTCATTCACAGAGACACCCACAGTAATAAACACACACACACACACTCACAGTGACATACATTCACTCACGTGCAGACACACATTCACACAGAAATACACACACAGATACAGACACACACAGAAACACATTGAAATACACCCACACGCTCACACACACACAAACACATGCACACAGTTGGAAACTCTCTCACACAGACACACAGAAATACAGAAACATAAGCGCACCGACGCTCACACACATTCATTCCGTTTTTTTGACTCCTCAATGCTCCAACTAAAAAGTACTGGGATCGGAACTCGAGACGGGGGCGGCACGGTCGCACAGTGGTTATCACTGCTGCCTCACAGCACCAGGAACATGGGTTTGATGGAGAGATCCAAACTCACACCACACCCTGATGTGGCAAAGGGGACACCAGGCCGAGCTACAGAGTTGGATGTAAAGAACAGCGGTGTGTGTTTGATTCTGGTGATGCACACACTCCGAGCCAGTATTGAATAATTCTGAGACAGAGAGACAGCAGATTGAGACCGTGTGACACATTGGGCCTTTCAATCTCCCATAACAATCCCCCCTCTCTCTCTAATATGATCTCCCTGTGTGTGTGAATAGAGGGTTCTTAGAGTGAGTGTCCACTGATTCCTGAGGGTAGCAGGACAGCTCGATAAGGTGGTTTCGACTGGCAGACGGAATACTTTCCTTTACTGGCCGATGTATAGAATACCAGAGCAGGGCAGGTTCTGCTTGAGCTATATCAAAGATGTGCAGTTGAGGTTGACTCGCCATGGTAAATTGCCCCTTAGTGTCAGGGGGATTAGCAGGGTAAATATGTGGGGTAACAGGAATAGGGCCTGGGTGGGATTGTTGACGGTTCAGGCACAATGGGCCGAATGGCCTCCTTCAGTACTGTAGCGTTTCTATATTTACAGAGGAAGTTATCAATTGTGGCACAGATTCCAAAAGCAGGGAAGTCATTTCAGGGAAGTTATTTCCATTTCTTCAGTTTTATCAACATTAACTTTGTAACCTGAGTAATCGCCAAACTTTATAATATTCTCTTTTCAGAAAGAATACGGATGTTGTAGGATCTGATAAATATAGCAGGATGTCATCAGAATATGTCAATTTGTGCTCTTCTTCTCCAGCGAGAACACCTTTTATGTCCTGACTGTCTCTCACCATTTGTGCTCAGGATTCTATGCATATAGTGAACAGAAGGGGGGGACAGAGGACAATCCTGTCTTGTCCTCCTCTTGAGTCCAAATACTTCAGAAATATGACCATTCGCTCTGACAGAGGCCTGTGGATTTGAATAAAGGATCTGGACCCATCTTACAAAGTTGGGTCCAAACCCCAGGCCGTCTGAAGTCTGAAATAGGAACACCCATGATTCCTGGTCAAAGGCCTTTTCAGCTTCAGAAGATAAGACCATGGTCTCAACTCCACGACCTTGGGCATGAGTCATGATGTTAAGGAGCCTGTGGAGATTGTCCCCAGAGTAATGCCCTGTTCTACTAGTTTGGTCTGGGTTTATGATCTCAGTTATTATCCTATAGATAATATAGATATGATTATCTATATAGATAACATAGTACAGATATTAGATATTGAAAATTGAGTACAGCGACACAAAAAGCAGCACTCAGCAGCTTTTGATGGACTCCCTCACAATGGCCTTTGAGTTGTTCTGAAAGCAAACTATCAAGAGCTCTACGCGCCGTTGTGAGGGAGGCCATCAAAAGCTGACGAGTGCTGCTTTTTGTGTGTCTGTACTCAATTTTCAATTTAATTCAATCCAGTTTAATTTATTTTTCTTCCTTTTGAAACAGCGAATGAGATGATGCAACCTCTGAAACACACCATCACTCAGCCCAGTAATGTCAGGGGTGAGGGGTCTCTTGCTGCATTGAGTTGTTGATGGTGTTGAGATTGTTGAAGGGTCCAGTGCCTGGAGCTGGGAGCGGTCACAAACTCCCCGTCCATTCAAACTGGCCACTGCAGCCGCTTGGGGACATCATTGCAGGCCGCCGTGTGATTGGCTGCTGGCTGCTTTGTGATGTCACCTGGAGACAGGTGATCACCCCTGGTTACGGCCAATCAGTTTGGGGTCACTCTGGGAGGTTGGGTTTCAGGGCTGGTCTGATGCCAGCTACAGAGGATGCTGCCATGTCAGGCATGGCACACATCAGTTAGAATATGGATCTTATTCAGTATGGACATTGCACAGAGAAGGGATTGTGACTGTCGGTGACAGCAGCCCGAGCGAAGCAGCAGATTCTGGAGAAATCTGAGCACAACCACTGCTGGTTTGAGGTTAGTTATTGGTTTGAGTAAAAACAATTCAACTCATCCTGACTACAGCCAGGGAAGAGATCCAGACACGACACATCAGGAAAAACATTAAACTGCTTTTCTGACCACAGTCTCTGAAGCCTCAGGACACCACAAGAAGAATCCGTCCATTCTAGTGACAAACCAAGGAGCAGACGATTCTCTCCCTGAACCTCAACCCACACAGGAACTGAGTGTTCATCGATTGAAGAAACGACCAGAAACCAACTTCATCCTTTCAAGGGGATCCCAACAAACATCTTCTACCCCGGCTGTCAAAACCCCTTCACTGATCCTTCACTAAAGGAGATCTCTCATCAGGACTGCAACTTCGATCATCAGATTACAGCAGAGAAGTGGTGTGGGAACATTTCCTGTTTTACTCCTGTAACCTTTGCAGAGTGAGTTAGTGAGTGAATGTGAGACTGTGAAGTAGCATCAGTTTCTTGGTTATTTAGCTTTTTGTTTTTTTTAAATTGTTTTTGATTCAAAAATGGAAATAAATGAATATAATCTGAGCCATTTTATGCTGCAGAATGACATAGATTGGGACCAGAATATTGAAGGGTACAAGATGTTTGGGAAGGACAGGAAGTGAGGAAAAGGTGGAGGAGGACTAGCTCTATTAATTAATGATGTTAACACAATAGAGAGGGATGGACTAAGCTCAGGAAACCTGGATGGAGAAACGGTTCAGGAAGAAATTTATGAGAAACGATAAAGTGAAGAAGTCTCTTGTGGGATTGACAGGCCCCTAAACAGTAACCACACAGGAGGAACAAGGTATAAAGGAGTTTGTCAGAAAGACATGGCGATTATCATTCCGGATTTTAATCTAGATAAAGACAAAAATCAGAGGGACAAAGGTAGCCTAGGTGAGGAATTGATAACTATTTTCAGGATAGTCTATTAGAACAACATGTTTTGCCACCTACGAGAGAGCAGCCTATACTAGACCTGGGAAAGTACACAAATAAGGATTAATTAATGACCTGATAGTGGAGGCACCCTGAGATAACAGCCATCATAATGTGATGGAATTTAGCATTCATTTTGAGGGAGGATCTGAGTCTAATATTCTAAACTGAAATAAGTTTAATATTTCACAATCCACAGACTAGATATATTCAAACAAGAATGATAAATTCCCGGGGAGGGCCCACCCTCTGTGGTTAGTTAGAACAGACAAAGACAGTATCAAAGTTAAAGATAAAACATATTTGAGTGACAGATCAGAAGATTTGGCAGATTATCAAAAATAGTAAAGAATGACTGAAAGATGAACAAGGAGGGGAAGTTTAGAGTTCAGTAGAAAGCTCGTCACAAATCTGAAGACAGATGTTGAGAGTTTCCACAGATATTTTAAACAGAAATGACTGAAAGTGAGTGTTTGTCCACAGAAAGTGAGCCTGTAGAATTAATAATGGAAAATAAGGATATGACATGCGAATTGAACAGATACTTTGAATTGGTCTTTACAATCGAAGGAACAAGTAACACACACCCACCCTGCCCTATGATGTTGAGAGACCTTGTTTCAGTTCTGTCAAAGTCCTCCAATGATTGGATATGATGCTTGAGGCAGGGGGTGGTTGTTTTCCATGTGTTACCGTGTTTTCCTGTAAGCAGTTCTTACCATGTTTATATGTTTGTTCCAATGCCTGCATAATGTTTAAAATTATGTACATATGTTGTTACTGAGAGTTTTTGAAATTAAAGGGGAGGAGTGTTATATATGTAGTTTGGGGTGTTGTGCCCCTTTAAGAGACCGGGATAGGTGACCCAGGGAACAAGCTGGGGAAGCAGTATTAGAATGACTATGCAACTATGAAGACGTTAAGTAAACTGTTCCTTGTTTTAATTATACTGACCTCAATGGTTGTCTTTTTATTGTTTATAATTAGATGCAAACATAATAGTTGGGCCTGGGACACTACCCTGAGGAACTCCTGCAGTGATGTCTTGGAGCTGAGATGACTGAGCCCCACAACCACAACCATCTTCCCATGTGTCAGGTTTGACTCCAACCCGTACAGAGTCCCTTTAAGAAGCACTGTCTGTGATCTTTCCCCATCATTCTGTAACTCTCATCAGAAATTAGTTTACAACAAGATTCTGAACTTTTACTTCAATCCTAAACCCCAAATCTATCCAATACAGCACGGTGATAGTGCCACACAGCACTCACTGTGAAGATGGGACTTTATCTACACAAGGAGTGTGCAATGGTCACTCCGACCACTGCTGTCATGGAGAGATGTATTTGTGGCAGGCAGGTTGGTGAGGAAGGGGTCTTGTATGTTTTCCCTCTTGTTGTTTCCTTCACTTGCCACAGACACTCTGTGTCCTTTAGCGCTCAGCCAGCTGAATCTGTGTGTGTGTGAGAGAGAGAAAGAGGAGGCTGTGTGTGTGTGAGAGAGGGAAAGAGGAGGCTGTGTGTGTGTGAGAGAGAAAGAGGAGGCTGTGTGTGTGTGAGAGAGAGAAAGAGGAGGCTGTGTGTGTGTGTGAGAGAGAAAGAGGAGGCTGTGTGTGTGAGAGAGAGAAAGAGGAGGCTGTGTGTGTGAGAGAGAGAAAGAGGAGGCTGTGTGTGTGTGAGAGAGAGAGAGCTGGTATGTTTGTGTGTGAGAGAGAGAGGTGAGGGACTGGAGTCTGTGTGTGTGAAAGAGAGAAATTGTCAGAGTGTGTGTGTGTCTGTGAGATAAAGTGGAGTCAGTGTGAATGTCTGTGTGAGAGAGAGAGACAAGAGTTGCAATGTGTGTGTGAGTGAGAGTGTGAATGTGTGTGAGATAGAGGAGAGCTGCTATCTTTATGTGTGTGTGTGTGTGAGAGAGAGGAGTGAGATTGGGATCAGTTTGTGAGCATACATGTGTGAGAGAAACACTGTGTGTGTGTGTGATAGAGAGGTGAGCGCATGTATGTGTCAGAATGAGGGATGTGAGTGAGAGGGATTCAGTGTGTATGGCTGTGTGTGTGTGTGTGGAATAAAGAAAGAGGTGTGTCTGTGTGAGAGAGAGATGACAGAGTGAGTGTGGGGGGGCCAGTCCGTGCTGCGCG
The DNA here is from genome assembly GCF_964213995.1 of Mustelus asterias. Taxonomy (NCBI): domain Eukaryota; kingdom Metazoa; phylum Chordata; class Chondrichthyes; order Carcharhiniformes; family Triakidae; genus Mustelus; species Mustelus asterias. The sequence continues at coordinate 101,145 of NW_027590342.1, read as the reverse complement.
CCGGGTTGGGTAGGGACACTGGGGATCAGCTTGTTAGTGTGTGTCTGTTTGTGTGTGAGCAAGGAGGAGAGTCTTTCTTTATATCACACACACACCCCTATACACAGAATCTCTCCCCCTCTCTCACTCACACCCATCATTCTGACTCACACATGGAAGCACTCAACTCTCCATCACACACACACTGTGTTTCTCTCACACATGTACGCTCACACACTGATTCCAATCTCTCTCCTCTCTCACACACAAACACACAGAGATATCAGCTCTACTCTGTCTCTCACACACACTCTCCTTTCATACTCTCCCTCACACACATTGCAACTCTTGTTTCTCTCTCACACACACATTCACAGTTTGTGTGTGTGTGTGTGAAAGAGAGAGAGAGGAGTGTGGTGTGTGAGGGATAGTATGGAGCGCTGTGTTTGTGTGTGAGAGAGAGGAGTGTGTGTGTGAGCCTGTATGTGTGAGCGAAACTAGATGTGTGTGTGTGTGTGTGAGAGAGAGAGAGAGGAATGTGTGTCTGTGACATAACGTTTCAATGTTTGTTGTGTGTGTGTAAATGTAGACAGAGAAACGAGTTAGTGTGTGTGTGTGTAAGAAAGATGTATATGTCTGCGTGACAGAGATAGACAGGTGTGTATATATCTATGTGTGTGTGTGAGAGAGAGGAGTGAGTGAGTGAGAGGAGGAGTGTGTTTGTGCATGTCTATGAGATAGTGTGTCTGTGTGAGAGAGACACAGGATAGGAATGTGTGGGTGTCTGTGTTGGAGGGATTACAGAGTGTGTGTTTGTGAGATAGAGTGAGTGTGAGAAAGAGGAGTGTGTATGTGTGTGAGTGTGTGTGTGTGAGAGAGAGATAGTGTGGAGTGCGTGTATGTGAGAGAGAGTAGTGTGTCAATTTTTGGCATGTGTGTGTAAATGTAAGATAGGGAGGGAAGTGTGTGTGTGTCTGTCTGTGTCTGCGCATGCATGCATATTTCTGTGAGAGAGAAAGAGGAGGATGTGTGTGTGTGAGAGAGAGCTAGTATATTTGCGTCTGAGAGAGAGAGATTTGAGGGACTGGAGTCAGTGTGAGAGAGAGTGTGTGTCTGAGAGAGAGTGTACGTGTGAGAGAGAGAGAATGTGAGAGTGTGTTTGTCTGAGAGATTGTGTGGAAGAGAGCGAGAGTGTGTGCGCATCAGTGTGTATGAGAGTGCGTGGGTGAGAGTGTGTGCATGAGAGAGAGCGTGTGAGAGAGAGATCGTGTGTGAGGGAAAGCATGCGTGAGAGAGTGTGTGTGAGAGAGAGTGTGTGTGAGAGAGAGTGTGTGTGAGGGAGAGCGTGTGTGAGAGAGAGCGTGTGTGTGTGAGAGAGATCTGTGTGCATATGACGGAGTGTGTGTGTGCATGTCTGACAATGCGTCCGTGTGAGATAGAGTGTGATAGAGAGAGAGAGAGAGAGAGTGTGTGGGCGTGTGAGAGTGTGTGCATGTGAGAGAGTGTGCGTGTGAGGGAGAGAGTGTGTGCGTGTGTGAGAGAGAGAGAGTGTGCGTGTGAGAGAGAGTGTGTGAGAGTGTGAGTTTGTTAGAAAGAATGTGTGAGAGTGTGTGCGTGTGGCAGTGTGGGTGTGAGAGTGTGTGCCTGAGAGAGTGTGTGTGTGTGAGTGTGTGTGTGTGAGAGAGAGTGTGTGTATGTGAGAGTGTGTGTGTATGTGAGAGTGTGTGTGTATGTGAGAGTGTGTGTGTGTGAGAGAGTGTGTGCGTGTGAGAGTTTGTGTATGTGTGAGACTGTGTGTGTGTGTGTGTGTGTGTGTGTGTGTGTGAGGGAGTGTGTGTGAGTTTAAAAATGTGTGTGAGGGTGAGCGTGTGTGAGAGAACGTGTGTGTGAGAGAGAGATGTGTGTGCATGTCTGACAGTGTGTCCATTTGTGAGAGAGTGTGAGAGTGTTTGCGTGAGTGTGTACATGAGAGAGTGTGTGCGTGAGTGTGTACATGAGAGAGTGTGTGCGAGAGAGAGTGTGTGCGAGAGAGTGTGTGCGCGAGAGTGTGTGCGCGAGAGAGTGTGTGCGCGAGAGAGTGTGTGCGAGAGAGAGTGTGTGCGAGAGAGAGTGTGTGCGAGAGAGAGTGTGTGCGAGAGAGAGTGTGTGCGAGAGAGTGTTTGTGCGTGAGAGAGAGTGTGTGCGTGTGAAAGAGAGTGTGCATTTGAGAGAGAGAGTCTGTGAGAGTGAGTTTGTCTGAAAGTGTGTGGGAGAGCGTGTACGGGTGTGCATGTGACAGTGTGGGCGTAAGAGAGTGTGTGCCTGAGAGTGTGTGTGAGAGTGTGTGTGAGAGTGTGTGTGAGAGTGTGTGTGAGAGTGTGTGTGTGAGTGTGTGTGAGTGTGTAAGGGAGAGTGTGCGTGAGGGAGAGTGTGTGTGCGTGAGAGAGAGTGTGTGTGTGTGTGAGAGAGAGTGTGTGTGTGTGAGAGAGAGTGTGTGTGAGGGAGAGTGTGTGTGAGGGAGAGTGTGTGTGAGGGAGAGTGTGTGTGAGGGAGAGTGTGTGTGAGGGAGAGTGTGTGTGAGGGAGAGTGTGTGTGAGGGAGAGTGTGTGTGAGGGAGAGTGTGTGTGAGGGAGAGTGTGTGTGAGGGAGAGTGTGTGTGAGGGAGAGTGTGTGTGAGGGAGAGTGTGTGTGTGAGAGAGCGTGTGTGTGTGAGAGAGCGTGTGTGTGAGAGAGTGTGTGTGTGAGAGAGTGTGTGAGGGAGAGTGTGTGTGAGAGAGAGTGTGTGTGAGGGAGAATGTGTGTGATAGAGTGTGTGTGTGTGTGAGAGAGCGTGTGTGTGTGTGTGTGAGAGAGTGTGTGTGTGAGAGAGTGTGTGTGTGTGAGAGTGTGTGTGAGGGAGAGTGTGTGTGAGAGAGAGTGTGTGTGAGGGAGAATGTGTGTGATAGAGTGTGTGTGTGTGTGAGTGTGTGTGTGAGAGAGCGTGTGTGTGTGTGTGTGTGAGAGAGTGTGTGTGTGTGAGAGAGTGTGTGTGTGTGAGAGAGAGTGTGTGTGTGAGAGAGAGATTGGTGTGCTTGTGACAGGGTGTGTGCATGTCTGAGTGTGTCCATGTGTGCGTGAGAGAGTCTGTGCGTGGAGTGTGTGCGTGAGAGCATGTGTGCGTGAGAGCATGTGTGCGTGAGAGCATGTGTGCGAGAGAGCATGTGTGTGAGAGAGAGCACGTGTGTGAGAGTGCATGAGCGTGTGTGGGCGTGAGAGAGTGTGTGTGAGAGAGAATGTGAGAGTGTGTGGGAGAGCGTGTGTGTGTGTGAGAGAGAATGTGTGAGAGTGTGTGGGAGAGCGTGTGTGTGTGTGTGAGAGAGTTTGTGTGTGAGGGAGAGTGTGTGTTAGAAAGAGGAGAGTGTGTGTGTGTGTGTGTGTGTGTGTAAGAGAGAGAAGTATCTCTGTGTGTGCATCTCTGTGTGTGCAATGTAAGAGTGTGTTTGTGTGTGTTTCCATGTGAGGAAGTTGGAGGTGTTTGTGAGTGAGTGATAGTGTTTTGGATAACTCTCACTCTGAGGGTTCACATCCACCCTCATTGCCACACACCAACACACACTCACACCCGCTGATATTGGGAGTGAGACGGACAGACACACACTCTCCCCCGAATGGTCATCATTATTTATTACTCATGTTTTAACATTATCAAGTTATTGCTTCAAAATTGTTTGTTCATTGCCCAGCAAGATGTTTCTGTTTATATCTGAGCTTTATTTTGGAACTCCTGTTTAATGTTGTGCCAATCTTTTTCTTTCCAATATCTGTTCATCGGCCCGTTGAGTGAGAAAATAACTGAACCTGGCTCTACACAAGAAGGTTGGAGCAGCCGGTAACCACTGGACCAGAGGAGGAGATTGCAGGTCTCTCTCCTTCCTTTCTCAGACGGGCTGGAACAGAGATAATGAAGACACAGAAACATACGCTGACCATCCTCCAGAGGAGCTGCTAGATCTTGGCTGGCTCTTTGCTGACAGAGTTTATGAGAAGGAAGTTGTTGCAGAAACAAGAGATCCGCTGGAAGAGGAGCTCCTGGTTCTTTGTCTCCACTGTCAACGCAGACGCAATCTCTCTGGTCTTGAGGAGTTTGCTCCAATTGCTGAAGGAGTCATGGGAAAGATCAGCGGCCAGATGGCAGCAGTGGCCAGAAGCTGCTGTCCCGCTCCACCAAGGTGTTTGTGCCCCAGGAAAAGGACAAGTGAAGGCAAATGTCCACAACTGGCGGCAAGAGAGCAAGAGCACTGTTGGAGATTGAAGACTCGGGGGACAGTGACCCCCGGGGGGTGGTGGAGGGGGTGGAGGGGAGAGGAGCTGGACACAAACTACAAAATACAGGAGGGAGGGGAGTTACATTCGTATTATCTGTGATTTTCATTTACAATTAGCTTGATTCTGTTGTCTGGTCTGCGCTAGTTTTAAGTTAAATCTGTTCCACATGTGACGTGTTTTATATGCTATTGAGTCTTGTAAATAAAAGGTTAATCCTGCTGCTCAGTAATTGGTGCGAATATTCCTCATTTTACAACCTGTAGAACTGTATTTATTCACAATTAAGTGCTATTAAAGTCAGTTAATAGTCGGATACATGTGTGTTTTCTCGTGAAGTTATATTAAATCAGTCTATATTTCAACAATTGCCGACCTAAATTCTCAATGGAATTTCACAATTCACTCCCTTTCATTTGAGTTGTTAGATTCACTCAACCTGTGATGTGAGACATGCAACTCCGCCTGGGAGTTCACTCCCTCCCGCTGCAGCTTGACAGACATGTCCATCGTTATGGTGGGGAATGCGGAATAGTCTGTATTTTGTCGAGTGTTCGCCGAGGTTCACGACACCAGACGGCACTTTCATGGTCACCTTACACAACGTAGGTTCCGGAATAATGACCATGAAATCGCCGTCTCGTGTCAAAAGCAAACTATTTGATCCAATACAAACCTCACTCCCCAACCTCTCTATCCCCCTCCCCAGCAACTACCTGAAGCTAAATTAATGTCACAACATTACTGCCATCTTTTACCCAAAACTTAGCTTCAGACCCTGTCCCTCTATATTTAGAATACAGTAAGAAGTTTAACAACACCAGGTTAAAGTCCAACAGGTTTATTTGGTAGCAAAAGCCACACAAGCTTTCGAGGCTCTAAGCCCCTTCTTCAGGTGAGTGGGAATTCTGTTCACAAACAGAACTTATAAAGACACAAACTCAATTTACAGAATAATGGTTGGAATGCGAATACTTACAACTAATCAAGTCTTTAAGAAACAAAACAATGGGAGTGGAGAGAGCATCAAGACAGGCTAAAAAGATGTGTATTGTCTCCAGACAAGACAGCCAGTGAAACTCTGCAGGTCCAGGCAACTGTGGGAGTTACAAATAGTGTGATATGAACCCAATATCCCGGTTGAGGCCGTCCTCGTGTGTGCGGAACTTGGCTATCAGTTTCTGCTCAGCGACTCTGCGCTGTCGTGTGTCGCGAAGGCCGCCTTGGAGAACGCTTACCCGAATATCAGAGGCCGAATGCCCGTGACCGCTGAAGTGCTCCCCAACAGGAAGAGAACAGTCTTGCCTGGTGATTGTCGAGCGGTGTTCATTCATCCACCGACCTCCTCAGAAGACAAACACGGGACACAGTGGACAGAGTACCCTTCGTTGTCCAGTACTTCCCCGGAGCTATATTTAACCATATATATATTTAACCAGCCCGTCTCTGACATCTCCTCCAGTCACACAACCCTGTGAGATGTCTGCACCGCTCTAATTGTGGCATCATGAGCGTTCCACATGCAACATGACTTGCAGCGATAAACTCTCATCTCCAACATTTCAATTGAAATTTCAAAGCTCAATGGCTTTGAAGCCGAATGGTCCAGATTGCCATGGCCTTCAATGTGAACAGGTTGTTAGTGATGTGACTACAGAGGTTGCCTAGGAAACAATGACTGAACACAGGGGGTGAATGTGAGAAGCTGAAGTTTCCACTTGAAGACATTCCCAGTGTCTCTGAGCAGCTGAACTGGGGAAGCCTTTGGGCAGAGACTGTGCTGCTGCTATTGCCCTTCCCGGCCACCAGGCGTCTCTGTAACGCTCCCGGGGGCTGCCTGTGCGCATGTGCGGGGCGGGAATGCTCCCAGAGGTCAGCGCGCGGGACGCCGCCGCATTGATGCCGTCTCCCCTGGCAACGCAAGATGGTCGCCGCCGTCTCCCTTGGCAACGGAATATGGCCGCTGGCCGTCTCCCTTGGCAACGCAAAATGGCCGCCGGCGGTGGGTGTCATTGCGGCGCGTGCGCAGTGAGGTCTGTCTGCAGCCATTGTCCAGGTTGCCCCCAGTGGATGGGGTTGGGATTGTGCAGCAGATGGAGCAACAATCCCAGTTTCAATAGGGGGACAGAAGCTGCAATGCTGCCCCCTGTTGGTCACTTCTCCCAGTCTCAGCATTGCAGAGTGTTTAAACAAGAGTGCATTGTCACAGCAGCACCTTCACCTTCAGTTTCACTTTATTTATTAGTCTCAGAAGTAGGCTTACATTAACACTGCAATGAAGTTACTGTGAGAATCCCCTAGTCGCCCACACTCCGGCGCCTGTTCGGGTGACACTGAGGGAGAATTTAGCACGGCCAATTCACCCTAACCAGCACGTCTTTCAGACTGTGGGAGGAAACCGGAGCACCCGGAGGAAACCCACGCAGACACGGGGAGGGGACAGCCCGGGGGGAAAGCTCCATTCCAACTGTCCCTGGAGTGTCAGATTAACCTGGGTCACTCACGCACCCCCGGCTAAGACTCACCTCCCTCAGACAGTGAGACCCTCCTGTATCACTCACCTTACTGTAGTCAGATACCCTCAGACTCAGCACTGGGCCCTGGGCGTGTTCTTTAAATGCTACGATCTGTCGTGGAGGAAAGAGTTGGGAGGATTTTGATTTGATTTGATTTATTATTGTCGCGTGTATTGGGATAGAGTGAAAAGTATTGTTTCTTGTATGCTGTACAGACAAAACATACCGTTCATAGAGTACATCGGGGAGAAGTAAAAGAGAGGGTGCAGAATGTAGTGTTGCAGTCATAGGTAGGGTGTAGAGAGAGATAAATCTAATATGTAGCAGGTCCATTCAAAAGTCTGAGGGCAGCAGGAAAGTTCTTGAGTCGGTTGGTACGTGATCTCAGGCTTTGTATCTTTTTTCCTGACGGAAGAAGGTGGAAGAGAGAATGTGTGCATGAGGTCCTTAATTATGCTGGCTGCTTTTCTAAGGCCGCGGGAAGTGGAGACAGAGTCAATGAATGGGAGGCCCGTCTGTGTGATGGACGGGGCTACATTCACGACCTTTTGTAATTTCTTGTAGTCTTGGACAGAGCAGAAACCATACCAAGCCGTGACACAGAAAGGATGCTTTCTATGGTGCATCTGTAGAAGTTGGTGAGAGTCGTAGCTGCCATGCCAAATTTCCTCAGCCTCCTGAGAAAGTAGACGTGTTGGTGGGCTTTCTCAATTATAGTGTCGGTATGGGGGGGACCAGGACATGTTGTTGGTGATCTGGACACCTCGAAACTTGAAGTTGGGACCCAAATGACAAGTTGTCATAGTGTCATAGATGTTTACAGCATGGAAACAGGCCCTTTGGCCCAACTTGTAATGCTGCCCTTTTTCTTTTAACCCCTACGCGAGTCCCAATTCCCCACATTTGGCCCATATCCCTCTACATCTATCTTACCCATGTAACTGTCTAAACGTTTTTTAAAGATAAAATTGTGTCCGTCTCTACTACTACCTCTGGCAGCTTGTTCCAGACGCTCATCACTCTCTGTGTGAAAAGATTGCCCCTCTGGACATCAAACACTCCCAAGACAGGTACAGCACGGTATTAGATACAGAGTAAAGCTCCCCCTACACTGTCCCCATCAAACAGTCCCAGGACAGGTACAGCACGGGGTTAGATACAGAGTAAAGCTCTCTCTACACTTTCGCCATTAAATACTCCCAGGACAGATACAGCACAGGGATAGATGCAGAGTGAAGCTCACTCTACACTGTCCCGATCAAACAATTCCCAGGATAGATACAGCATGGAGTTAGATGCAGGGTAAAGCTCCCTCTACACTGTCGCCATTAAATACTCACAGGAGAGATACAGCAAGGCATTAGATGCAGAGGAAAGCTGCCTAGACACTGTCCCCTTCATACACTCCCAGGACAGATACAGCACGGGGTTAGATACAGAGTAAAGCTCCCTCGACACTGTCCCCATCAAACACTCCCAGGACAGGTACAGCACGGGGTTAGATACAGAGTAAAGCTCCCTCGACACTGTCCCCATCAAACACTCCAAGGACAGATACAGCACGGGGTTAGATACAGAGTAAAGCTCCCTCGACACTGTCCCCATCAAACACTCCTACCACAGATACAGCACGGGATTAGATACAGAGTAAAGCTCCCTCTACACCGTCCCCATCAAACAATCCCAGGACAGGTACAGCACGGGGTTAGATACAGAGTAAAGCTCCCTCGACACTGTCCCCATCAAACATTCCCAGGACGGGTACAGCACGGGGTTAGATCCAGAGTAAAGCTCCCTCGACACTGTCCCCATCAAACATTCCCAGGACGGGTACAGCACGGGGTTAGATACAGAGTAAAGCTCCCTCGACACTGTCCCCATCAAACATTCCCAGGACGGGTACAGCACGGGGTTAGATACAGAGTAAAGCTCCCTCGACACTGTCCCCATCAAACACTCCCAGGACAGGTACAGCACGGGGTTAGATACAGAGTCAAGCTCACTCTACACTGTCCCCATTATGCACTCCCAGGATAGGTACAGCATGGAGTTAGATACGGAGTAAAGCTCCCCCGACACTGTCGCCATCAAACACTCCCAGGACAGGGACAGCACAGGGTTAGATTCAGAGTAAAGCTCCCTCGACACTGACCCCATCAAACACTCCCAGGACAGGCAAGGAAAGCGGTTAGATACAGAGTAAAGCTCCCTCGACACTGTCCCCATTAAACACTCCAGGGACAGGTACAGCACGGGGCGAGATACAGAGTAAAGCTCCCTCTACACTGTCCCCATCAAACACACCCAGGACAGGGACAGCACGGGGTTAAATACAGAGTAAAGCTCCCTCTAAACTATCCCCCATCAAACACTCCCAGGAAAAGCAAGGAAAGGGGTTAGATACAGAGTGAAGCTCACTCTACACTGTCCCCATTATAAACTCCCAGGATAGGTACAGCATGGAGGTAGATACAGAGTAAAGCTCCCCGACACTGTCGCCCATCAAACACTCCCAGGCCAGGGACAGCACGGGGTTAGATACAGAGTAAAGCTCCCTCGACACTGACCCCATCAAACACTCGCAGGACAAGTACAGCACGGGGTTAGATCCAGAGTAAAGCTCCCTCTACACTGTCCCCATCAAACACTCCGAGGACAGGCAAGGAAAGCGGTTAGATACAGAGTAAAGCTTCCTCTCCACTGTCCCCTTCAAACAGTCCCAGGACAGGTATAGCACAGGGTTAGATACAGAGTAAAGTTCCCTCTCCACTGTCCCCCATCAAACACTCCCAGGACAGGTAGCACGGGGTTTGATACAGAGTCAAGCTCCCTCCACACCGTCCCCATCAAACACTCCAAGGACAGATACAGCACGGGGTTAGATACAGAGTAAAGCTCCCTCGACACTGTCCCCTTCATACACTCCCAGGACAGATACAGCACGGGGTTAGATACAGAGTAAAGCTCCCTCGACACTGTCCCCATCAAACACTCCTACCACAGATACAGCACGGGATTAGATACAGAGTAAAGCTCCCTCTACACCGTCCCCATCAAACAATCCCAGGACAGGTACAGCACGGGGTTAGATACAGAGTAAAGCTCCCTCGACACTGTCCCCATCAAACATTCCCAGGACGGGTACAGCACGGGGTTAGATCCAGAGTAAAGCTCCCTCGACACTGTCCCCATCAAACATTCCCAGGACGGGTACAGCACGGGGTTAGATACAGAGTAAAGCTCCCTCGACACTGTCCCCATCAAACATTCCCAGGACGGGTACAGCACGGGGTTAGATACAGAGTAAAGCTCCCTCGACACTGTCCCCATCAAACACTCCCAGGACAGGTACAGCACGGGGTTAGATACAGAGTCAAGCTCACTCTACACTGTCCCCATTATGCACTCCCAGGATAGGTACAGCATGGAGTTAGATACGGAGTAAAGCTCCCCCGACACTGTCGCCATCAAACACTCCCAGGACAGGGACAGCACAGGGTTAGATTCAGAGTAAAGCTCCCTCGACACTGACCCCATCAAACACTCCCAGGACAGGCAAGGAAAGCGGTTAGATACAGAGTAAAGCTCCCTCGACACTGTCCCCATTAAACACTCCAGGGACAGGTACAGCACGGGGCGAGATACAGAGTAAAGCTCCCTCTACACTGTCCCCATCAAACACACCCAGGACAGGGACAGCACGGGGTTAAATACAGAGTAAAGCTCCCTCTAAACTATCCCCCATCAAACACTCCCAGGAAAAGCAAGGAAAGGGGTTAGATACAGAGTGAAGCTCACTCTACACTGTCCCCATTATAAACTCCCAGGATAGGTACAGCATGGAGGGAGATACAGAGTAAAGCTCCCCGACACTGTCGCCCATCAAACACTCCCAGGACAGGGACAGCACGGGGTTAGATACAGAGTAAAGCTCCCTCGACACTGACCCCATCAAACACTCGCAGGACAAGTACAGCACGGGGTTAGATCCAGAGTAAAGCTCCCTCTACACTGTCCCCATCAAACACTCCGAGGACAGGCAAGGAAAGCGGTTAGATACAGAGTAAAGCTTCCTCTCCACTGTCCCCTTCAAACAGTCCCAGGACAGGTATAGCACAGGGTTAGATACAGAGTAAGGTTCCCTCTCCACTGTCCCCCATCAAACACTCCCAGGACAGGTAGCACGGGGTTTGATACAGAGTCAAGCTCCCTCCACACCGTCCCCATCAAACACTAACAGAACACAGCACGGGGTTAGATACAGAGTAAAGCTCCCTCGACACTGTCCCCCATCAAACACTCCCAGAACAGGTACAGCACGGGGTTAGATACAGAGTAAAGCTCCCTCTACACTGTCCCCACCAATCACACTCAGTACAGGTACAGCATGGGGTTAGATAAAGAGTAATGCTCCCTCTACACCGTTCCCATCCAACAATCCCAGGACAGGTACAGCACGGGGTTCGATACAGAGTAAAGCTCTCTCTCCACTGTCGCCATTAAATACTCCCAGGACAGATACAGCACAGGGATAGATGAAGAGTGAAGCTCACTCTACACTGTCCCGATCAAACAATTCCCAGGATAGATACAGCATGGAGTTAGATACAGAGTAAAGCTCCCTCTACACTGTCGCCATTAAATACTCCCAGGACAGATACAGCAAGGTTTTAGATGCAGAGTAAAGCTGCCTCGACACTGTCCCCTTCATACACTCCCAGGACAGATACAGCACGGTGTGAGATACAGAGTAAAGCTCCCTCGACACTGTCCCCATCAAACACTCCTACGACAGATACAGCACGGGATTAGATACAGAGTAAAGCTCCCTCTACACTGTCCCCCATCAAACACTCCCAGGACAGGTCCAGCACGGGGTTAGATACAGAGTAAAGCTCCCTCGACACTGTCCCCATCAAACACTCCCAGGACAGGTACAGCACGGGGTTAGATGCAGACTGAAGCTCACTCTACACTGTCCCCATTATACACTCCCAGGATAGGTACAGCATGGAGTTAGATACAGAGTAAAGCTCCCCCGACACTGACCCCATCAAACATTCGCAGGACAGGTACAGCACGGGGTTAGATCCAGAGTAAAGCTCCCTCTAAACTGTCCCACATCAAACACTCCCAGGACAGGCAAGGACAGCGGTTAGATACAGAGTAAATCTCCCTCTACACTGTCCCCATCAAACAGTCCCAGGACAGGTACAGCACGGGGTTAGATACAGAGTAAAGCTCCCTCGACACTGCCCCATCAAACAGTCCCAGGACAGGTACAGCCCGGGGTTAAATACAGAGGAAAGCTCCCTCTAAAATGTCCCCCATCAAACACTCCCAGGAAAAGCAAGGAAAGGGGTTAGATACAGAGTAAAGCTCCTCTACACTGTCCCCATCAAACAGTCCCAGGACAGGTACAGCACGGGTTTAGATACAGAGTAAAGCTCCCTCTGCACTGTCCCCCATCAAACACTCCCAGGTCAGGTTGAGCACGGAGTTTGATACAGAGTCAAGCTCCCTCTCCACCGTCCCCATCAAACACTCCCAGAACTGGTACAGCACGGCGTTAGATACAGAGTAAAGCTCCCTCTACACTGTCCATATCAAACACTCCCTGGACAGTACAGCACGGGGTTAGATACAGAGTAAAGCTCCCTCTGCACTGTCCCCATCAAACACTCCAGGTGCAGGTACAGCACGGGGCTAGATACAGAGTAAAGCTCCCTCTACACTGCCCCCTTCAAACACTCCCAGGACAGGTACAGCACGGGATTAGATCCAGAGTCAAGCTCCCTCTACACCGTCCCCATCAAACATTCCCAGAACAGGTACAGCCCGGGGTTAGATACAGAGTGAAGCTCCCTCGACGCTGTCCCCATCAAACACTCCAGGGACAGGTACAGCACGGGGCTAGATACAGAGTAAAGCTCCCTCTACACTGTCCCCATCAAACACTCCCAGGACAGGGACAGCAAAGGGGTTAGATACAGAGTAAAGCTCCCTCTACACTGTCCCCCGTCAAACACTCCCAGGAGAGGTACAGCACGGGGATAGATACAGAGTAAAGCTCCCTCTAATCTGTCCCCCATCAAACACTCCCAGGACAGATACAGCACGGGGTTAGATAGAGAAAAGCTCCCTCTACACTGTCCCCATGAAACACTCCCAGGACAGGTGCAGCACGGGATTAGATACAGCGTAAAGCTCGCTCTACACTGTCCCCATCAAACACACTCAGGACGGGTGCAGCACGGGGTTAGATACAGAGTAAAGCTCCATCGACACTGTTCCCATCAAACACACCCAAGAAAGGTGCAGCATGGCGTTAGATACAGAGTAAAGCTCCCTCGACACTGTCCGCATCAACCACACCCAGGACAGATTCAGCACCGGGTTAGATACAGAGTAAAGCTCCCTGTACACTGTCCCCATGAAACACACTCAGGACAGGTACAGCACGGGGTTAGATATAGACTAAAGCTCCCTCGACACTGTCCCCATCAAACACTCCCAGGACAGGTACAGCACGGGGTTAGATACAGAGTAAAGCCCCCTGTACACTGTCCCCATGAAACATACTCAGGACAGGTGCAGCACAGGGATAGATACAGAGTAAAGCTCCCTCTAAACTGTCCCCCATCAAACACTCCCAGAACAGGTACAGCACGGGGTTAGATACAGAGGAAAGCTCCCTCTACACTGTCCCCCATCAAACACTCCCAGAACAGGTACAGCACGGGATTACATACAGAGTAAAGCTCCCTCTACACTGTCCCCATCAAACACACCCAGGACAGGTACAGCACGGGGTTAGATACAGAGTAAAGCTCCCTCTACACTGTCCCCACCAATCACACTCAGTACAGGTACAGCATGGGGTTAGATAAAGAGTAAAGCTCCCTCTACACCGTCCCCATCAAACAATCCCAGGACAGGTACAGCACGGGGTTAGATACAGAGTAAAGCTCCCTCTACACTGCCCCCATCAAACACTCCCAGGACAGGTACAGCACGGGGTTCGATACAGAGTAAAGCTCTCTCTCCACTGTCGCCATTAAATACTCCCAGGACAGATACAGCACAGGGATAGATGAAGAGTGAAGCTCACTCTCCACTGTCCCGATCAAACAATTCCCAGGATAGATACAGCATGGAGTTAGATACAGAGTAAAGCTCTCTCTCCACTGTCGCCATTAAATACTCACAGGACAGGTACAGCAAGGTTTTAGATGCAGAGTAAAGCTGCCTCGACACTGTCCCCTTCATACACTCCCAGGACAGATACAGCACGGGGTTAGATACAGAGTAAAGCTCCCTCGACACTGTCCCCTTCATACACTCCCAGGACAGACACAGCACGGTGTGAGATACAGAGTAAAGCTCCCTCGACACTGTCCCCATCAAACACTCCTACGACAGATACAGCACGGGATTAGATACAGAGTAAAGCTCCCTCTACACTGTCCCCCATCAAACACTCCCAGGACAGGTACAGCACAGTGTTAGTTACAGAGTAAAGCTCCCTCTACACTGTCCCCATCAAACACTCCCAGGACAGGTCCAGCACGGGGTTAGATACAGAGTAAAGCTCCCTCGACACTGTCCCCATCAAACACTCCCAGGACAGGTACAGCACGGGGTTAGATGCAGACTGAAGCTCACTCTACACTGTCCCCATTATACACTCCCAGGATAGGTACAGCATGGAGTTAGATGTAGTTTGCAGGAAGTTTGTAGTTTGTAGTTTGAAGATGTAGTTTGTAGTTTGCATGTAGTTTGCAGGAAGACTTAGACAGGTTGCAAAGTTGGGCCGAGAGGTGGCGGATGGAGTTTAATGCGGAGAAGTGTGAGGTAATTCACTTTGGTAGGAATAACAGATGTGTTGAGTATAGGGCTAACGGGAGGACTTTGAATAGTGTGGAGGAGCAGAGGGATCTAGGTGTATGTGTGCATAGATCCCTGAAAGTTGGGAATCAAGTAGATAAGGTTGTTAAGAAGGCATATGGTGTCTTGGCGTTTATTGGTAGGGGGATTGAATTTAGGAGTCGTAGCGTTATGTTGCAACTGTACACAACCCTGGTGCGGCCGCACTTGGAGTACTGTGTGCAGTTCTGGTCCCCACATTACAGGAAGGATGTGGAGGCTTTGGAGAGGGTGCAGAGGAGGTTTACCAGGATGTTGCCTGGTATGGAGGGGAGATCCTATGAGGAGAGGCTGAGGGATTTGGGATTGTTTTCGCTGGAAAGGCGGCGGCTAAGAGGGGATCTTATTGAAACATATAAGATGATTAGAGGTTTAGATAGGGTGGATAGTGATAGCCTTTTTCCTCTGATGGAGAAATCCAGCACGAGGGGGCATGGCTTTAAATTGAGGGGGGGTAGTTATAGAACCGATGTCAGGGGTAGGTTCTTTACCCAGAGGGTGGTGAGGGATTGGAATGCCCTGCCAGCATCAGTAGTAAATGCGCCTAGTTTGGGGGCGTTTAAGAGATCCGTAGATAGGTTCATGGACGAAAAGAAATTGGTTTAGGTTGGAGGGTCACAGTTTTTTTTTTTAACTGGTCGGTGCAACATCGTGGGCCGAAGGGCCTGTTCTGCGCTGTAATGTTCTATGTTCTATGTTCTATGTAGATACAGAGTAAAGCTCCCCCGACACTGACCCCATCAAACACTCGCAGGACAGGTACAGCACGGGGTTCGATCCAGAGGAAAGCTCCCTCTAAACTGTCCCCCATCAAACACTCCCAGGACAGGCAAGGACAGCGGTTAGATACAGAGTAAATCTCCCTCTACACTCTCCCCATCAAACAGTCCCAGGACAGGTACAGCACGGGGTTAGATACAGAGTAGAGCTCCCTCTCCACTGTCCCCCATCAAACACTCCCAAGACAGGTACAGCACGGGATTAGATACAGAGTAAAGCTCCCCCTACACTGTCCCCATCAAACAGTCCCAGGACAGGTACAGCACGGGGTTAGATACAGAGTGAAGCTCCCTCTCCACTGTCCCCCATCAAACACTCCCAGGACAGGTACAGCACGGGGTTTGATACAGAGTCAAGCTCCCTCTACACCGTCCCCATCAAACACTCCCAGAACAGGTACAGCACGGGGTTAGATACAGAGTAAAGCTCCCTCGACACTGTCCCCATTAAACACTCCAGGGACAGGTACAGCACGGGGCGAGATACAGAGTAAAGCTCCCTCTACACTGTCCCCATCAAACACACCCAGGACAGGTACAGCACGGGGTTAAATACAGAGTAAAGCTCCCTCTAAACTCTCCCCCATCGAACACTCCCAGGACAGGCAAGGAAAGGGGTTAGATACAGAGTAAAGCTCCCTCTCCACTGTCCCCATCAAACAGTGCCAGGACAGGTACAGCACGGGGTTAGATACAGAGTAAAGCTCCCTCTCCACTGCCCCCATTAATCACTCCAGGGGCAGGTACAGCACGGGGTTAGATACAGAGTAAAGCTCGGTCTACACTGTCCCCTTCAAACACTCCCAGGACAGGTACAGCAAGGGGTTAGATCCAGAGTCAATCTCCCTCTACACCGTCCCCATCAAACACTCCAGGGACAGGTACAGCACGGGGCTAGATACAGAGTAAAGCTCCCTCTACACTGTCCCAATAAAACACACCCAGGACAGGTACAGCACGGGGTTAAATACAGAGTAAAGCTCCCTCTAAACTGTCCCCCATCAAACAGTCCCAGGACTCGGACAGCATGGAGTGAGATACAGAGTAAAGCTCCCTCTACACTGCCCCCATCAAACACTCCCCGGATAGCTGCAGCATGGGGTTTCACACAGAGTAAAGCTTCCTCGATACTGTCCCCATCAAACACTCCAGGGGCAGGTACAGCACGGGGCTAGATACAGAGAAAAGCTCCCTCTACACTGTCCCCTTCAAACACTCCCAGGACAGGTACAGCACGGGGTTAGATCCAGAGTAAAGCTCCCTCTACACTGTCCCCATCAAACACTCCCAGGACAGGGACAGCAAAGGGGTTAGATACAGAGTAAAGCTCCCTCTACACTGCCCCCCGTCAAACACTCCCAGGACAGGTACAGCACGGGGTTAGATCCAGAGTAAAGCTCCCTCTACACTGTCCCCATCAAACACTCCCAGGACAGGGACAGCAGAGGGGTTAGATACAGAGTAAAGCTCCCTCTACACTGTCCCCCGTCAAACACTCCCAGGACAGATACAGCACGGGGTTAGATAGAGAAAAGCTCCCTGTACACTGTCCCCATGAAACACCGCAGGACAGGTGCAGCATGGGATTAGATACAGAGTAAAGCTCGCTGTACACTGTCCCCATCAAACACACCCAGGAAAGGTGGAGCATGGGGTTAGATACAAAGTAAAGCTCCCACGACACTGTCCGCATCAAACACACCCAGGACTGATACAGCACGAGGTTAGATACAGAGTAAAGCTCCCTGTACACTGTCCCCATGAAACACACTCAGGACAAGTGCAGCACGGGGTTAGATACAGAGTAAAGCTCCCTCGACACTGTCCCCATCAAACACTCCCAGGACAGGTACAGCACAGGGATAGATACAGAGTAAAGCTCCCTCTAAACTGTCCCCCATTAAACACTCCCAGAACAGGTACAGCACGGGGTTAGATACAGAGTAAAGCTCCCTCTACACTGTCCCCACCAAACACACCCAGGACAGGTACAGCACGGGGTTAAATACAGAGTAAAGCTCCCTCTAAACTCTCCCCCATCAAACACTCCCAGGACAGGCAAGGAATGAGGGTTAGATACAGAGTAAAGCTCCCTCTCCACTGTCCCCATCAAACAGTCCCAGGACAGGTACAGCACGGGGTTAGATACAGAGTAAAGCTCCCTCTCCACTGTCCCCCATCATACACTCCCAGGACAGGTACAGCACGGGGCGAGATACAGAGTAAAGCTCCCTCTACACTGTCCCCCATCAAACACTCCCAGGGCAGGTACAGCAAGGGGTTAGATCCAGAGTCAATCTCCCTCTACACCGTCCCCATCAAACACTCCAGGGACAGGTACAGCACGGGGCTAGAAACAGAGTAAAGCTCCCTCTACACTGTCCCAATAAAACACACCCAGGACAGGTACAGCACGGGGTTAAATACAGAGTAAAGCTCCCTCTAAACTGTCCCCCATCAAACACTCCCAGGACAGGCAAGGAAAGGGGTTAGATACAGAGTAAAGCTCCCTCTACACTGTCCCCCGTCAAACACTCCCAGGAGAGGTACAGCACGGGGATAGATACAGAGTAAAGCTCCCTCTAATCTGTCCCCCATCAAACACTCCCAGGACAGATACAGCACGGGGTTAGATAGAGAAAAGCTCCCTCTACACGTTCCCCATGAAACACTCCCAGGACAGGTGCAGCATGGGATTAGATACAGAGTAAAGCTCGCTGTACACTGTCCCCATCAAACACACCCAGGAAAGGTGGAGCATGGGGTTAGATACAAAGTAAAGCTCCCACGACACTGTCCGCATCAAACACACCGAGGACAGATACAGCACGGTGTTAGATACAGAGTAAAGCTCCCTGTACACTGTCCCCATGAAACACACTCAGGACAAGTGCAGCACGGGGTTAGATACAGAGTAAAGCTCCCTCGACACTGTCCCCATCAAACACTCCCAGGACAGGTACAGCACAGGGATAGATACAGAGTAAAGCTCCGTCTAAACTGTCCCCCATTAAACACTCCCAGAACAGGTACAGCACGGGGTTAGATACAGAGTAAAGCTCCCTCTACACTGTCCCCACCAAACACACCCAGGACAGGTACAGCACGGGGTTAGATACAGAGTAAAGCTCCCTCGACACTGTCCCCACCAATCACACTCAGTACAGGTACAGCATGGGGTTAGATACAGAGTAAAGCTCCCTCTACACCGTCCCCATCAAACAATCCCAGGACATGTACAGCACGGGGTTAGATCCAGAGTAAAGCTCCCTCTAAACTGTCCCCCATCAAACACTCCCAGGACAGGCAAGGAAAGCGGTTTGATACAGAGTAAAGCTCCCTCTGCACTGTCCCCATCAAACAGTCCCAGGACAGGTACAGCACGGGGTTAGATACAGAGTAAAGCTCCCTCTCCACTGTCCCCCATCAAACACTCCCAGGAAAGGTACAGCACGGTGTTTGATACAGAGTCAAGCTCCCTCTGCACCGTCCCCATCAAACACTCCCAGAACAGGTACAGCACGGGGTTAGATACAGAGTAAAGCTCCCTCTCCACTGTCCCCCATCAAACACTCCCAGGAAAGGTACAGCACGGTGTTTGATACAGAGTCAAGCTCCCTCTGCACTGTCCCCATCAAACACTCCCAGGACAGGTACAGCACGGGGTTAGATACAGAGTAAAGCTCCCTCTACACTGTCCCCCATCAAACACTCCCAGGACAGGTACAGCATGGGCTTAGATACAGAGTAAAGCTCCCTCTACACTGTCCCCCATCAAACACTCCCAGGACAGGTACAGCACGGAGTTAGATACAGAGTCAAGCTCCCTCTACACCGTCCCCATCAAATAATCCCAGGACAGGTATAGCACGGGGTTAGATACAGAGTAAAGCTCTCTCTACACTGTCCCCCATCAAACACTCCCAGGACAGGCAAGGAAAGCGGTTTGATACAGAGTAAAGCTCCCTCTGCACTGTCCCCATCAAACAGTCCCAGGACAGGTACAGCACGGGGTTAGATACAGAGTAAAGCTCCCTCTCCACTGTCCCCCATCAAACACTCCCAGGAAAGGTACAGCACGGTGTTTGATACAGAGTCAAGCTCCCTCTGCACCGTCCCCATCAAACACTCCCAGAACAGGTACAGCACGGGGTTAGATACAGAGTAAAGCTCCCTCTCCACTGTCCCCCATCAAACACTCCCAGGAAAGGTACAGCACGGTGTTTGATACAGAGTCAAGCTCCCTCTGCACCGTCCCCATCAAACACTCCCAGGACAGGTACAGCACGGGGTTAGATACAGAGTAAAGCTCCCTCTACACTGTCCCCATCAAACACTCCCAGGACAGGTACAGCATGGGCTTAGATACAGAGTAAAGCTCCCTCTACACTGTCCCCCATCAAACACTCCCAGGACAGGTACAGCACGGAGTTAGATACAGAGTCAAGCTCCCTCTACACCGTCCCCATCAAATAATCCCAGGACAGGTATAGCACGGGGTTAGATACAGAGTAAAGCTCTCTCTACACTGTCCCATCAAACACTCCCAGGACAGGTGCAGCACGGGGTTAGATACAGAGTAAAGCTCCCTCTACAATGTCCCCATCAAGCACTCCCAGGACAGGTACAGCACGGGGTTTGATACAGAGTCAAGCTCCCTCTACACCGTCCCCATCAAACAGTCCCACAACAGGTACAGCACGGGGTTAGATACAGAGTAAAGCTCCCTCGACACTGTCCCCATTAAACACTCCAGTGACAGGTACAGCACGGGGCGAGATACAGAGTAAAGCTCCCTCTACACTGTCCGCATCAAACACTCCCAGGGCAGGTACAGCACGGGGTTAAATACAGAGTAAAGCTCCCTCTACACTGTCCCCATCAAACACATCCAGGACAGGTACAGCACGGGGTTAAATACAGAGTAAAGCTCCCTCTAAACTCTCCCCCATCAAACACTCCCAGGACAGGCAAGGAAAGGGGTGAGATACAGAGTAAAGCTCCCTCTCCACTGTCCCCATCAAACAGTCCCAGGACAGGTACAGCACGGGGTTAGATACAGAGTAAAGCTCCCTCTCCACTGTCCCCCATCAAACACTCCCAGGACAGGTACAGCACGGAGTTTGATGCAGAATCAAGCTCCCTCTCCACCGTCCCCATCAAACACTCCCAGAACTGGTACAGCACTGCGTTAGATACAGAGTGAAGCTCCCTCTACACTGTCCGCATCAAACACTCCCAGGGCTGGTACAGCATGGGGTGAGATACAGAGTAAAGCTCCCTCTACACTGCCCCCATCACACACTCCCCGGATAGCTGCAGCACGGGGTTTCACACAGAGTAAAGCTCCCTCGACACTGTCCCCATCAAACACTCCAGGGGCAGGTACAGCACGGGGCTAGATACAGAGTAAAGCTCGGTCTTCACTGTCCCCTTCAAACCCTCCTAGGACAGGTACAGCAAGGGGTTAGATCCAGAGTCAATCTCCCTCTACACCGTCCCCATCAAACACTCCCAGAACAGGTACAGCACGGGGTTCGATACAGGGTAAAGCTCCCTCGACACTGTCCCCATCAAACACTCCAGGGACAGGTACAGCACGGGGCTAGATACAGAGTAAAGCTCCCTCCACACTGTCCCCATCAAACACTCCAGGGACAGGTACAGCACGGGGTTAGATACAGAGTAAAGCTCCCTCTACACTGTCCCAATCAAACACACCCAGGACTGGTATCGCACGGGGTTAAATACAGAGTAAAGCTCCCTCTAAACAGTCCCCCATCAAACACTCCCAGGACAGGCAAGGAAAGGGGTTAGATACAGAGTAAAGCTCCCTCTACACTGTCCCCATCAAACACTCCCCGGATAGCTGCAGCATGGGGTTTCACACAGAGTAAAGCTCCCTCGACACTGTCCCCATCAAACACTCCAGGGGCAGGTACAGCACGGGGCTAGATGCAGAGAAAAGCTCCCTCGACACTGTCCCCTTCAAACACTCCCAGGACAGGTACAGCACGGGGTTAGATCTAGAGTAAAGCTCCCTCTGCACTGTCCCCATCAAACACTCCCAGGACAGGGACAGCAAAGGGGTTAGATACAGAGTAAAGCTCCCTCTACACTGCCCCCCGTCAAACACTCCAAGGAGAGGTACAGCACGGGGATAGATACAGAGTAAAGCTCCCTCTAATCTGTCCCCCATCAAACACTCCCAGGACAGATACAGCACGGGGTTAGATAGAGAAAAGCTCCCTCTACACTTTCCCCATGAAACACTCCCAGGACAGGTGCAGCATGGGATTAGATACAGAGTAAAGCTCGCTGTACACTGTCCCCAACAAACACACCCAGGAAAGGTGGAGCATGGGGTTAGATACAGAGTAAAGCTCCCACGACACTGTCCGCATCAAACACAACCAGGACAGATACAGCACGGGGTTCGATACAGAGTAAAGCTCCCTGTACACTGTCCCCATGAAACACACTCAGGACAGGTGCAGCACGGGGTGAGATACAGAGTAAAGCTCCCTCGACACTGTCCCCATCAAACACTCACAGGACAGGTACAGCACAGGGATAGATACAGAGTAAAGCTCCTTCTAACCTGTCCCCCATCAAACACTCCCAGAACAGGTACAGCACGGGATTACATAAAGAGTAAAGCTCCCTCTACACTGTCCCCACCAAACACACCCAGGACAGGTACAGCACGGGGTTAGATACAGAGTAAAGCTCCCCCGACACTGTCCCCACCAATCACACTCAGTACAGGTACAGCATGGGGTGACATAAAGAGTAAAGCTCCCTCTACACCGTTCCCATCCAACAATCCCAGGACATGTACAGCACGGGGTTCGATACAGAGTAAAGCTCTCTCTCCACTGTCGCCATTAAATACTCCCAGGACAGATACAGCACAGGGATAGATGAAGAGTGAAGCTCACTCTACACTGTCCAGATCAAACAATTCCCAGGATAGATACACCATGGAGTTAGATACAGAGTAAAGCTCCCTCTACACTGTCGCCATTAAATACTCCCAGGACAGATAAAGCAAGGCATTAGATGCAGAGTAAAGCTGCCTCGACACTGTCCCCTTCGTACACTCCCAGGACAGATACAGCACGGGGTTAGATACAGAGTAAAGCTCCCTCGGCACTGTCCCCATCAAACACTCCTACGACAGATACAGCACGGGATTAGATACAGAGTAAAGCTCCCTCTGCACTGTCCCCCATCAAATACTCCCAGGACAGGTCCAGCACGGTGTTAGATACAGAGTAAAACTCCCTCTACACCGTCCCCATCAGACACTCCCAGGACAGGTACAGCACGGGGTTAGATACAGAGTAAAGCTCCCTCGACACTGTCCCCATCAAACACTCCCAGGACGGGTACAGCACGGGGTTAGATACAGAGTAAAGCTCCCTCGACACTGTCCCCATCAAACACTCCCAGGACGGGCACAGCACGGGGTTAGATCCAGAGTAAAGCTCCCTCGACACTGTCCCCATCAAACACTCGCAGGATAGGTGCAGCACGGGGGTAGATGCAGAGTAATGCTCCCTCTACGCTGTCCCCTTCAAACACTCCCAGGACAGGTACAGCACGGGGTTAGATACAGAGTAAAGCTCCCTCTACACTGTCCCCTTCAAAGACTCCCAGGACATGTACAGCACGGGGTGAGATCCAGAGTAAAGCTCCCTCTACAGTGTCCCCATCAAACACTCCCAGGACAGGGACAGCACGGGGTTCGATACAGAGTAAAGCTCCCTCTACACTTTCCCACATCAAACACTCCCAGGATTGATACAGCATGGAGTTAGACACAGAGTAAAGCTCCCTCGACACTGCCCGCATCAAACACTCCCAGGACAGGTACAGCACGGGGTTAGATACAGAGTAAAGTTCCCTCTACACTGTCCCCATCAAACACTCTCAGGATAGGTCCAGCACAGGGTGAGATACAGAGTAAAGCTCCCTCTGCACTGTCCGCATCACACACTCCCTGGACAGGTACAGTACGGGATTAGATGCAAAGTAAAGTTCCCTCTACACTGTCCCCATCAAACACTCCCAGGACAGGTACAGCACAGGGTTAGATACAGAGTAAAGCTCCCTCTACACTGCCCCCATCAAACACTCCCAGGACAGTTACAGCACGGGGTTAGATACAGAGTAAAGCTCCCTCTGCACTGTCCACATCAAACACTCTCAGGACAGGTGGAGCACGGGGTTAGATACAGAGAAAAGCTCCCTCTGCACTGTCCCCATCAAACACCCCCAGGACATGTTCAGCATGGGGTTACAGAATAAAGCTCCCTGCACACTGTCCCCATCAAACTCACACAGGACAGATACAGCACGGGGTTAGATACAGAGAAAAGCTCCCTCTACACTGTCCCCATCAAACACCCCCAGGACATGTTCAGCATGGGGTTACAGAATAAAGCTCCCTGCACACTGTCCCCATCAAACACACCCAGGACAGACACAGCACGGGTTTAGATACAAAGTAAAGTTCCCTCTACACTGTCCCCATCAAATAGTCCCAGGACAGATAGAGCACGGGGTTTGATGCAGAGTAAAGCTCCCTCTGCACTGTCCCCATCACACACTCCCAGGACAGGTACAGCACGGGGTTAGATACAGAGTAAAGCTCCCTCTACACTGTCCACATCACACACTCCCAGGACAGGTACAGCACAGGGTTAGATACAGAGTAAAGCTCCCTCCACACTGTCCCCATCAAACACTGCCAGGACAGGTACAGCACGGGGCTAGATATAGAGTAAAGCTACCTCCACACTGTCCCCATCAAACACTCCCAGGACAGGTACAGCACGGGGTTAGATACAGAGTAAAGCTCCCTCTACACTGTCCCCATCAAACACTCCCAGGATAGATACAGCACAGGGTTAGATACAGAGTAAAGCTCCCTCCACACTGTCCCCATCAAACACTCCCAGGACAGGTACAGCACGGGGTTAGATGGAGAGTAAAACCCCCTCTACACTGTCCCCATCAAACACTCACAGGACATGTTCAGCATGGGGTTACAGAATAAAGCTCCCTGCACACTGTCCCCATCAAACACACACAGGACAGATACAACACGGGGTTAGATACAGAGTAAAGCTCCCTCTGCACTGTCCCCATCAAACACACACAGGACAGATACAACACGGGGTTAGATACAGAGTAAAGCTCCCTCTGCACTGTCCTCATCAAACACACACAGGACAGATACAACACGGGGTTAGATACAGAGTAAAGCTCCCTCTACACTGACCCCATCAAACACTCCCAGGACAGATAGAGCATGGGGTTAGATACAGAGTAAAGCTCCCTCTACACTGTCCCCATCAAACACGCCCAGGACAGATAGAGCATGGGGTTAGATACAGAGTAAAGCTCCCTCTATACTGTCCCCTACCAAACACTCCCTGGACAGGTAGAGCACGGAGTTCGATACAGAGTAAAGCTCCCTCTACACTGTCCCCATCAAACACATCCAGGACAGGAACAGCACGGGGTGAGGTACCCAGAAACGACCCCTCTACACTGTCCCGATCAAATATTCCCAGGACAGGTACAGCACGGGGTTAGATACAAAGTAAAGTTCCATCTACACTGTCCCCATCAATCACTCCCAGGACAAGGACAGCATGGGCTAGGTACAGGATAAAGTTCCCTCTACACTGTCCGCATCACACACTCCCTGGACTGGTACAGCACGGGGTTAGATGCAAAGTAAAGTTCCCTCTACACTGTCCCCATCAAACACTCCCAGGACAGGTACAGCACAGGGTTAGATACAGAGTAAAGCTCCCTCTACACTGTCCCCATCAAACACTCCCAGGACAGGTACAGCACAGGGTTAGATACAGAGTAAAGTTCCCTCTACACTGTCCCCATCATTGTGTGCGAATGAGAGAGAATATGTGCGTGTTTGTGTGTGTGTGAGAGAGAGAGGGAATGTGTGAGAGACAGTGTTTGAGAGAGACAGAGAGTGTGCGAGAGAGAGACTGTGTGTGTGAGTGTGTGTGAGAGAGTGTATCTGTGAGAGAGTGTGAGAGAGTGCATGAGAGAGTGTGTGAGCATAAAAGTGTGTGTGTGAGAGAGAGAGAGTACGTGTGTGAGAGAGAGTGTGTGTGTGAGAGAGAAAGTACGTGTGTGAGAGAGAGTGTGTGTGTAAGAGAGAGAGCGTGTGTATGTGTGTGTGTGTGTGTGTATGTGTGAGTGCGTAAGAGTGCGCGTGTGTTTGAGAGAGAGTCTTGTGTGTGAGAGAAAGAGCGCGTGTATGTGTGGGTGAGAGTGTGTCTGTGTGAGAGAGTGCATGTGTTCGAGAGTGTGTGAGCGTGAAAGAGTGTGTGTGACAGTGTGTGTGTGTGAGAGAGAGAGTGTGTGTGTGAGAGAGAGAGTGTGTGTGTGAGAGAGAGAGTGTGTGTGTGTGAGAGAGAGTGTGTGTATGTGTGTGTGTGAGATTATGTGTGTGTCTGAGAGTGTGTAAGAGAGAGAGTGTGTGTGAGCTGATCTTTCTCTACACCCTATCGGTAACTGCAACACGATATTCTGCACCCTTTCCTCTCCTTCTCCCTGTGTACTCAATGTACGGAATGTTTTGTCTGTTTTGCGCACAAGAAACAATACTTTTCACTGCATCCCAATACAAATCAATCAAATCAAATCAAATTAACACGGTGAAGTTTGGACCCTGTGGGGTGACAGTTGTCTGAATACAGATTCTATCTTATTGTAACATTCAGGTACCACGTGTACTGAGCTCACCAGCGTTCTGTCTGTATTGTGTGAATCCAGTCTTGAAATCTCCACTCATGTTGCTAATTCTGCCAAGACAGAAACAGAAAGAGTGTTTGAATTCTCCGTGATTAGACCCCTTAACGATAAACAACATGGTGGATGAGAGGGATAGAGAGAGAGAGGAAGAGAGAGAGAGATGGAGCGATGCAGAGTAACAGAGAGATAGGGAGAGGGAGCAATGCAGAGAGTAACAGTTAGACAGTGAGGAATAGAGATTAATTCAGATGGATAGTGAGTGACAGGGGAGTCCGAGACGCTACATAAGCAAGGTAAAGATTTGAAAATGGGGGAGTGTTTCTTACCCACTTTTAAAAGACAATCCACACTCACACCAGTCACATTTCACACTCTCTGCTCAGTCCTGTGTTGGGGGGTGTTGAGTGTGGGATCAGTGTTTGCTTTTCTCAAACCGCACTGATATTCCCAACAAGGGCAAGAGGTTTCAGTGTTAAAAAATGTAAACATTTCAAAACAAAAGCAGACAGGATTTGGTTAAATCTCACGGGATCCAGGGTGAGGTAGCCAAATTGATATAAAATAGGCTTGATGACAGAAGGTGGTTGTAGAGGGTTGTTTTTTTGTCAAACTGGAGGCCTGTGACCAGCGGGGTGCCTCAGGGATCGGTGCTGGGTCCACTGTTATTGGTCATTTATATTAATGATTTGGATGAGAATTTAGGAGGCATGGTTCGTACGTTTGCAAATGACACCAACATTTATGGCATAGTGGACAGTGAAGAAGGTTATCTAGGATTGCAACGGGATCTTGATCAATTGGGCCAGTGGGCTGATGAATGGCAGATGGAGTTTAATTTAGATAAATGTGAGGTGATGCATTTTGGTGGATTGAACCAACGCAGGACTTACTCAGTTAATGGTAGGGTGTTGGTGAGAGTTACAGAACAAAGAGATCTCGGGGTACAGATTGATAGCTCCTTGAAAGTGGAGTCACAGGTGGATAGAGTGGTGAAGAAGGCATTCCACATGCTTGGTTTCATTGGTCAGAACATTGAATACAGGAGTTGGGACGTCTTGTTGGAGTTATACAAGGCATTGGTAAGACCACACTTGGAATGCTGTGTATTGTTTTGGTCACCCTATTATAGAAAGGATATTTTTAAACTAGAAAGTGCGCAGAAAAGAATTACTGGGATGCTACAGGGTCTTGATGGTTTGAGTTATAATGAGAGGCTGGATAGTCTGGGACTTTTTGTCTTTGAGTTGACTTAGGCGTGGTCTTATAGAGGTCTATAAAATAATGAGGCATAAATATAGCAGCTTTATAGAACCTCAGTTAATCCGCACTTGGAATATAGTGTTCAATTCTGGTCGACACACTACCAGAAAAATGTGGAGGCTTTGGAGAGGATTCAGAAAAGATTTACCAGGATGTTGCCTGGTATGGAGGGCATTAGCTATGAGGAGAGGTTGGAGAAACTTGATTTGTTCTCATTGGAACGACAGAGGTTGAGGGGTGAACTGGTAGAAGTCTACAAGATTATGAGGGGCATGGTCAGAGTGGATATTCAGAAGCTTTTTCTCTGGGTCGAAGAGTCAATTACTCGGGGGCATAAGTTTCAGGTGCGAGAGGCAAGGTTTAAAGGAGATGTACGAGGCATGTTTTTTACACAGAGGGTGGTGTGCCTGGAACTCACTGCCGGGGAGGTAGTGGAAGCAGACACAATCGTGAGTTTTACGGAGCGTCTGGACAAATACATGAATAGGATGGGAATGGAGGGATATGGTCCCCGGAAGGGTAGGGGGTTTTAGTTCAGTCAGGCAGCATGGTTGGTGCAGGCTTGGAGGGCCGAAGGGCCTGTTCCTGTGCTGTAATTTTTGTTGTCCTTTGATAAGCTCGTCAACATCTTTTCCAAAAGGGAGAGGAGTCTAAAATTGGAGGGCACAGGTTTAAGGTGAGAGAGGAGAGGGTCCAGAGGGCAATTCTTTTCACACAGAGGGTGGTGAGGAATTGGAACAAGCTGCCAGAGGTCGTAGTAGCGGCGGGTACAATTTTATATTTAAGAAAGCATTTAGACAGTTATATTGGGAAGATTGGTATGGAGGGATATATGTCAAACAGGCAAATGGTACTAGCTTAATGGTAAAATCTGGGTGGCATGGACAAGTTTGGCCAAAGGGCTTGTTTCCAATGTGTAAATCTTTATGTCTCTACCCCGCTGGGCCCTGTAAGAACTCTCTGAGTTTGAATGAGATCACCTCTCATTCTTCCAAAGTGCATAAAATAAAAGTCCAGTCTATTGAATCTTTCCTCAGGGGACACTCCCTCCACCCCTGGAATTAATGCAGTGAAACGTCATTGAAGTCTCTCAACAAGAATGTATTTCCTTCGGTAAGAGGATAAAACTGTACACAACACTGTGTGTGTGGTTAAAGCCCCAGTTTGTGTCTTAGTTTGACTGTATTTGGACACAAACTCACACACCACACATGTGGATCAATGTGATGTTATCCACTTTGAACGGAGAAACAGAATGGCAGAGTATAGGTTAAATGGTGATAGATTGGGAATGATGGTGTACAAAGGGACCTGGATGTCCTTATACACCAGTCACTGGAAGTGAGCTTGCAGGAAAGCAAGCAGTTAGGAAGACCAATGGGATGTTGTCCTTCTTTGCAAGAGGATGTGAGTCCAGGAGCAAGGATGTCTTACTGCAGCTGGACAGGGCCTCAGTGAGACCACACCTGGAGTATTGTGGACAGTTTTGCTCTCCTTATCTGAGAAAGCATTGAAGAAAATTGCTCACTGTGAACAAACCTAAAAAAGCTGACTGATGTTTCATTCCAGATTCTCAGAGGGAGAGAGAGAGAGATTCAGAGAAAACACAGACTGAGTGAGTGAGAAAAAGGGAGTGACAGAGATCAAGAGGGGGACCGAGAGATTGTGAGTGAGAGAAATATATCAGTCAGAGTGCATCGGAAAAGGAGGATTGGGATTTGTCAGCCTTGCTTTATGGAAAGCTTTAGTGTTTGGTCAGAATGTTAACACGGTGAAGTTTGGAGCCTCTGGGGTGACAGTTGTCTGAATACAGATTCTATCTCATTGTAACATTAATGTACCACGTGTACTGAGCTCACCAACATTTGCAAACCATCGTTTGAAGAAAGCTTGCTGTTTATATTGTATGAATCCAGCCCTTTGGAAATGTAGTCAGTCTTATTCAGGAAAAGGACAAGCTAATTTCAGAGGGAGAGATACAGATACAGAGGCAGGCTGGGACTGAAACAGGATGGGATTGTGCTGTACAGGTTTCAGAGCTGACACTGAGACACACACAAGATGTACAGTCGCAGATTGTACCTGACACTTACAAAAAAACGTCGCAAATAGGAACAGGAGGAGACCATTCGGCACATCGAGACTGCACCGACAATAATCCCACCCTATCCCCGTAACACCACACATTTACCCTGCTGATCCCCCCCGAAACTAGGGTCAATTTGTCACGGCCAATCAACCAACCTGGGCATCTTTTGACTGTGGGAGGAAACCGGAGCACCCGGAGGAAACCATGATCAGCCATGGTCACAATGGATGGTGGAGCAGGATGGAAGGGCTGAATGGCCTCCACCTGTTCCTATTTTCTATGTTTCTTTGTAAGTTCCACGTGGCAAAGTGTTTCTTCATTTCACTCCTAAAAGTCTAAAATACCAAACATTGTCTAAAATCAAATGTCCCCAAGTCCTGGACTCCCCAACCAGCAGAAAATGTTCCTCTTTATCAGCATCTGTGGGTCATCCTGACTCGAAACATTGGCTCCATTCCCTCTCCACAGATGCTGTTTAATGCGTTTCACTGCATTAAAACCTGCTGAGATTTTCTGTTTTTGTTTCAGCGCCTGTTCGGCGACACTGAGGGAGAATTTAGCATGGCCAATGCACCCTAACCATCGTGTCTTTCGAACTGTGGGGGGAAAGTGGAGCAGGCGGAGGAAACCCACGCAGACACGGGGAGAATGTACAGACTCCGCACAGACAGTGACCCAAGCCTGGAATCGACCCTGGGTCCCTGGCGCTCTGAGGCAGCAGTGCTAACCTCTGTGCCACCCATGATTCCTGCATCTGCAGTATTTTGCTTTTAGCTTTCTTCTTTATTAACCCTCTCCATTTCACTTATTATTTTGAAGGGTTTCATTAAGTCACTCCTTAACCTCAATCCCAGTGTTTCAGAGTAAATCTTCATCAACACAAAAACCATACAATCACCACAGTGCAGAAGGAGGTCATTCAGCCTATCGGGTCTGTACTGACTCTCCGAAAGAGCATCTATCCGCATAACGCCATGCATTTACCAGAGCTAATTCCCCGAACCTACACATCCCTGGACACTAAGGGGCAATTTAGCATGGCCAATTAACCTAAACCGCACACCTTTGGAGTGTGGGAGGAAACCGGGGCACCCGGAGGAAACCCACGCAGACACGGGGAGAATGTGTAAACTCCACACAGACAGTCACCCGAGGCTGGAATTGAACCCGGGTCCCTGGCGCTGTGAGGCAGCAGTGCCAACCACTGTGCCATTGTACCACCCTGCTCAGAAAACACTTCCAACCCAAACACAACACACAGAGTAAAATCCCCTCTGCTCTGTCCAAGGAATTTTTAATTGCAGATTTTTAGATTGACTTTTTAGGAAAAACAGAACTCAAATTGCTCAGCATCCCAGAGTGGACTCTTGTTTATTCCAACCATGATCTCATCCCCGCAGATTCAAACATGAAGTTTAAGCTGTGGATAGTGTTGTGTCTGTCTGTCTCAGAGTTTGTGTATTCAGTCTTTCACTGCCTTTTAAACTTCTCTGAAGAATTTGAATGCTGGATGTTGCTTAATCATTCCTTTCTCTCAGCACATGGAACTGGTGAAACTTCAAGGGTCACAATCTAATGTCAGTAACAAAGAACTGTATCTTTATTCATCCATCATTTCCAATCTCTGAATAGATCACACACATTTCCAGAATGCAGGAAGCTCTCAATGGAAACTGCTTCCAATTATTCCCCAATACAATTGTTCACACGTTACTGTAAACTACATTCCACTGACATTCCCAAAGCAGCCACAGAAAAGTGACTGGTTATTTTAAACATTGAAACTGAACTATATTAACTTGCGATTCACTCACATTGTACAGAAATGTTGACCCTGTGGGATGACAGTTTGGGAGTAACATTGCAACATTAAGGTCCCCTGCGTATTGTGTTTGACAACATTTGCAGCATTTCCAAGATATCAGCGACATTGCTGTGTGTATTGTGTGAATCAAGCTGTGAAATATCCACACATATTGAACTCCCACTGCTGCTGCCTTTTCATCATTTATAAACACACAAACTAGAAGCAGGAGGAGGCCATTCGGCCCTTCCAGCCTGCTCCAACATTCATTATGATCATGGCTGATCATCAAATTCAACATCCTGATCCCACTTTAGCCCCAAGAACTCTATCCAATTACTGGATAAAATTAGATCCCTGTTTGTTCCCACATTGAAGCGATCGAAGAGTGGATTCATCAAGTGTTTTGATGCAGAGAAAACCACCCTCTACACTGTCCCCACCAAACACACTCAGGACAGGTACAGCACGGAGTTAAATACAGAGTAAACCTCGCTGTACACTGTCCCCATCAAACACGCTCAGGGCAGGTGCAGCACGGGGTTAGATACAGAGTAAAGCTCGCTGTACACTGTCCCCCATCAAACACACTCAGGACAGGTGCAGCACGGGGTGAGATACAGAGGAAAGCTCCCTCTACACTGTCCCCCATCAAACACTCCCTGGACAGATACAGCACGGGGTTAGATACAGAGTGAAGCTCCCTCTACACTGTCCCCACCAAACACACTCAGGAAAGGTACAGCACGGGGTTAGATGCAGAGTAAACCTCGCTGTACACTGTCCCCATCAAACACACTCAGGACAGGTGCAGCACGGGGTTAGATACAGAGGAAAGCTCCCTCTACACTGTCCCAATCAAACACACCCAGGACAGATACAGCATGGGATTAGATACAGAGTAAAGCTCGCTGCACACTGTCCCCATCAAACACTCCCAGGACAGGTGCAGCACGGGGTTAGATACAGAGTAAAGCTCCCTCTGCACTGTCACCATCAAACACTCCTGCGACAGATACAGCACGGGGTTAGATACAGAGTAAAGCTCCCTCTACACTGTCCCCATCAAACACTCCCAGGACAGGTACAGCACGGGGATAGATACAGAGTAAAGCTCCCTCGACACTGTCCCCCATCAAACACTCCCAGGACAGATACAGCACGGGGTTAGATACAGAGTAAAGCTCCCTCTACCCTGTCCCCACCAAACACACTCAGGACAGGTAAAGCACGGGGTTAGATACAGAGTAAAGCTCCCTCTACACCGTCCCCATCAAACAATCCCAGGACAGGTACAACAAGGGGTTAGATACAGAGTAAAGCTCCCTCTACACTGTCCCCATGAAACACTCCCAGGTGAGGTGAAGCACGGGATTAGATACAGAGTAAAGCTCGCTGTACACTGTCCCCATCAAACACACTCAGGACAGGTGCAGCACAGGGTTAGACACAGAGTAAAGCTCCCTCGACACTGTCTGCATCAAACACTCCCAGGACAGATACAGCACGGGGTTAGATACAGAGTAAAGCTCCCTCGACACTGTCCCCATGAAACAATCCCAGGACAGGTACAACAAGGGGTTAGATACAGAGTAAAGCTCCCTCTACACTGTCCCCATGAAACACTCCCAGGACAGGTGCAGCACGGGATTAGATACAGAGTAAAGCTCGCTGTACACTGTCCCCATCAAACACACTCAGGACAGGTAAAGCACGGGGTTAGATACAGAGTAAATCTCCCTCGACACCGTCCCCATCAAACACTCCCAGGGCAGGTACAGCACGGGGTTAGATACAGAGTAAAGCTCCCTCGACACTGTCCCCATCAAACAATCCCAGGACAGGTACAACAAGGGGTTAGATACAGAGTAAAGCTCCCTCTACACTGTCCCCATGAAACACTCCCAGGACAGGTGCAGCATGGGATTCGATACAGAGTAAAGCTCGCTGTACACTGTCCCCATCAAACACACTCAGGACAGGTAAAGCCCGGGGTTAGATACAGAGTAAATCTCCCTCTACACTGTCCCCATCAAACACTCCCAGGACAGGTGCAGCACAGGCTTAGATACAGAGTAAAGCTCCCTCTACACTGTCCCCATCAAACACTCCCAGGACAGGTACAGCACGGGGTTAGATACAGAGTAAAGCTCGCTGTACACTGTCCCCATCAAACACTCCCAGGACAGGTACAGCACGGAGTTAGATACAGAGTAAAGCTCCCTCGACACTGTCCCCATCAAACACACTCAGGACAGGTGCAGCACGGGGTTAGATACAGAGTAAAGCTCCCTCGACACTGTCCCCATCAAACACTCCCAGGTCAGATACAGCACGGGGTTAGATACAGAGTAAAGCTCCCTCGACACTGTCCCCATCAAAGACACCCAGGACAGTTACAGCACGGGGTTAGATACAGAGTAAAGCTCCCTCTACACTGTCCCAAATCAAACATTCCAAGGATTGATACAGCATGGAGTTAGACACAGAGTAAAGCTCCCTCGACACTGTCCCCAAAAAACACTCCCAGGACAGGTACAGCACGGGGTTCGATACAGAGTAAAGCTCCCTCTACGCTGTCCCCATCAAACACTCCGAGGACAGGTACAGCACGGGGTTAGATACAGAGTAAAGCTCCCTCGACACTATCCCCAAAAAACACTCCCAGGACAGGTACAGCACGGGGTTCGATACAGAGTAAAGCTCCCTCGACACTGTCCCCTTCAAACACTCCCAGGACAGGTACAGCACGGGGTTCGATACAGAGTAAAGCTCGCTGTACACTGTCCCCATCAAACACACTCAGGACAGGTGCAGCACGGGGTTAGATACAGAGTAAAGCTCCCTCCACACTGTTCCCATCAAACATACCCAGGACAGGTGCAGCACGGGGTTAGATACAGAGTAAAGCTCCCTAGACACAGTCCGCATCAAATACTCCCAGGACAGAAACAGCACGGGGTTAGATACAGAGTAAAGCTCCCTCTACACTGTCCCACATCAAACACTCCTCGGATTGATACAGAATGGAGTTAGACACAGAGTAAAGCTCCCTCGACACTATCCCCAAAAAACACTCCTAGGACAGGTACAGCACGGGGATAGATACAGAGTAAAGCTCCCTCTAAACTGTTCCCCATCAAACACTCCCAGTACAGGTCTGGCACGGGGTTAGATACGGAGCAAAGCTCCCTCTAAACTGTCCCCCATCAAACACTCCCAGAACAGATACAGCACGGGATTTGATACAGAGTAAAGCTCCCTCGACACTGTCCCCATCAAACACTCCCAGGACAGATACAGCACAGGATTAGATACAGAGTAAAGCTCCCTCTACACTGTCCCCCATCAAACACTGAAAGGACAGATACAGCACGGATTTAGATACAGAGTAAAGCTCCCAGTACACTGTCCCCCATCAAACACACCCAGGACAGGTGCAGCATGGGGTTAGATACAGAAGAAAACTCCCTCTACACTGTCCCCATGAAACACTCCCAGGACAGATACAGCACGGGGTTAGATACAGAGGAAAACTCCCTCTACACTGTCCCCATGAAACACTCCCAGGACAGATACAGCACGGGGTTAGATACAGAGGAAAACTCCCTCTACACTGTCCCCATCAAACACTCCCAGGACAGGTACAGCACGGGGTTAGATACAGAGTAAAGCTCCCTCTACACTGTTCCCATCAAACACACCCAGGACAGGTGCAGCACGGGGTTAGATACAGAGTAAAGCTCCCTCTATACTGTCCCCCATCAAACACTCCCAGGACAGGGACAGCACGGGGTTAGATACAGTGTAAAGCTCCCTCGACACTGTCCGCATCAAACACTCCCAGGACAGATAGAGCACGGGGTTAGATACAGAGTAAAGCTCCCTCTACACTGTCCCACATCAAACGCTCCCAGGACAGGTACAGCATGGCGTGAGACACAGAGTAAAGCTCCCTCGACACTGTCCCCAAAAATCACTCCCGGGACAGGTACAGCACGGGGTTCGATACAGAGTAAAGCTCCCTCTACGCTGTCCCCATCAAACACTCCCGGGACAGATACAGCCCCGGATTAGGTAGAAAATGAAGATCCCTCTACACTATCCCCATCAAACACTCCGAGGACAGGTACAGCACGGGGTTAGATACAAAGTAAAGCTCCCTCTACACTGTCCCCATCAAACACACTCAGGACAGGTGCAGCACGGGGTTAGATACAGAGTAAAGCGCCCTCGACACTGTCCCCATCAAACACACTCAGGACAGGTGCAGCACGGGGTTAGATACAGAGAAAAGCTCCCTCGACACTGTCCCCACCAAACACTCCCAGGACAGGTGCACCACGGGGTTAGATACAGAGTAAAGCTCCCTCTACACTGTCCCACATCAAACACTCCCCGGATTGATACAGCACGGAGTTAGACACAGAGTAAAGCTCCCTCGCCACTATCCCCAGAAAACACTCCCAGGACAGGTACAGCACGGGGTACGATACAGAGTAAAGCTCCCTCTACACTATCCCCATCAAACACTCCGAGAACAGGTACAGCACGGGGTTAGATACACAGTAAAGCTCCCTCTACACTGTCCCCTTCAAACACTCCCAGGACAGGTACAGCACGGGGTTAGATACAGAGTAAAGGTCACTCTAAACTGTCCCCACTGAACACACTCAGGACAGGTACAGCACGGGGTTAGATACAGAATAAACTCCCTCTCCACCGTCCCCATCAAACAGTCCCAGGACAGGTACAGCACGGGGTTAGATACAGTGTAAAGTTCCCTCGACACTGTCCGCATCAAACACTCCCAGGACAGATAAGCACGGGGTTAGATACAGAGTAAAGCTCCCTCTCCACTGTCCAACATCAAACACTCCCAGGACAGATACAGCCCCGGATTAGGTAGAAAATAAAGATCCCTCTACACGATCCCCATCAAACACTCCGAGGACAGGTACAGCACGGGGTTAGATACAAAGTAAAGCTCCCTCTACACTGTCCCCTTCAAACACTCCCAGGACAGTTACAGCACGGGGATAGATACAGAGTAAAGCTCCCTCTAAACTGTCCACCATCAAACACTCCCAGAACAGGTACAGCACGGGGTTAGATACAGAGTAAAGCTCCCTCTACACTGTCCCCATCAAACACACCCAGGACAGATACAGCACGGGATTAGATACAGAGTAAAGCTCCCTGTACACTGACCCCATTAAAACACACTCAGGACAGGTGCAGCACGGGGTGAGATACAGAGTAAAGCTCTCTCGACACTGTCCCCACCAAAACCTCCCAGGACAGGTACAGCACGGGGTTAAATACAGAGTAAAGCTCCCTCCACGCTGTCCCCATCAAACACTCCCAGGACAGGTGCAGCACGGGGTTAGATATAGAGTAAAGCTCCCTCTGCACTGTCACCATCAAACACTCCTGCGACAGATACAGCACGGGATTAGATACAGAGTAAAGCTCCCTCTGCACTGTCACCATCAAACACTCCTGCGACAGATACAGCATAGGATTAGATACAGAGTAAAGCTCGCTGTACACTGTCCCGATCAAACACACCCAGGACAGGTGCAGCACGGGGTTAGATACAGAGTAAAGCTCCCTCTACACTGTCCTCATCAAACACTCCCAGGACAGGTACAGCACGGGGTTAGATACAGAGTAAAGCTCCCTCTACACTGTCCCCACCAAACAGACTCAGGACAGGTAAAGCACGGGGTTAGATACAGAGTAAAGCTCCCTCTGCACTGTCCCCCATCAAACACTCCCAGGACAGGTACAGCACGGGGTTAGATACAGAGTAAAGCTCCATCTACACTGTCCCCATCAAACACTCCCAGGACAGGTACAACAAGGGGTTAGATACTGAGTAAAGCTCCCTCGATACTGTCCACATGAAACACTCCCAGGACAGGTACAGCACGGGGTTAGATACAGAGTAAAGTTCCCTCTACACTGTCCCCATCATTGTGTGTGAGTGAGAGAGAATATGTGTGTGTTTGTGTGTGTGTGAGAGAGGGAATGTTTGAGAGACAGTGTTAGAGAGAGACAGAGAGTGTGCGAGAGAGAGAGACTGTGTGTGAGTGTGTGTGTGTGAGAGAGAGAGTGTATATGTGAGAGAGTGCATGAGAGAGTGTGTGAGCATAAAAGAGTGTGTGAGTGTGTGTGTGAGAGAGAGAGTACGTGTGTGAGAGAGAGTGTGTGTGAGAGAGAGAGTACGTGTGTGAGAGAGAGTGTGTGTGTGAGAGAGAGAGCGTGTGTATGTGTGAGTGCGGAAGAGTGCGCGTGTGTATGAGAGAGAGTCTTGTGTGTGAGAGAAAGAGCGCGTGTATGTGTGGGTGAGAGTGTGTCTGTGTGAGAGAGTGCATGTGTTAGAGAGTGTGTGAGCGTGAAAGAGTGTGTGTGACAGTGTGTGTGTGTGAGAGAGAGTGTGTGTGTGTGAGAGAGAGA
Source organism: Mustelus asterias (assembly GCF_964213995.1). Lineage (NCBI taxonomy): Eukaryota > Metazoa > Chordata > Chondrichthyes > Carcharhiniformes > Triakidae > Mustelus > Mustelus asterias. The sequence continues at coordinate 63,252 of NW_027590342.1, read as the reverse complement.
GTGTGTGTGTGAGAGAGAGAGTGTGTGTGTGAGAGAGAGAGTGTGTGTATGAGATTATGTGTGTGTCTAAGAGTGTGTAAGAGAGAGTGTGTGTGTGTGAGCTGATCTTTCTCTACACCCTATCGGTAACTGCAACACGATATTCTGCACCCTTTCCTCTCCTTCTCCCTGTGTACTCTATGTACGGAATGTTTTGTCTGGATAGCGCACAAGAAACAATACTTTTCACTGCATCCCAATACAAATCAATCAAATCAAATCAAATTAACACGGTGAAGTTTGGACCCTGTGGGGTGACAGTTGTCTGAATACAGATTCTATCTTATTGTAACATTCAGGTACCACGTGTACTGAGCTCACCAGCGTTCTGTCTGTATTGTGTGAATCCAGTCTTGAAATCTCCACTCATGTTGCTAATTCTGCCAAGACAGAAACAGAAAGAGTGTTTGAATTCTCCGTGATTAGACCCCTTAACGATAAACAACATGGTGGATGAGAGGGATAGAGAGAGAGAGGAAGAGAGAGAGAGATGGAGCGATGCAGAGTAACAGAGAGATAGGGAGAGGGAGCAATGCAGAGAGTAACAGTTAGACAGTGAGGAATAGAGATTAATTCAGATGGATAGTGAGTGTCAGGGGAGTCCGAGACACTCCATAAGCAAGGTAAAGATTTGAAAATGGGGGAGTGTTTCTTACCCACTTTTAAAAGACAATCCACACTCACACCAGTCACATTTCACACTCTCTGCTCAGTCCTGTGTTGGGGGCTGTTGAGTGTGGGATCAGTGTTTGCTTTTCTCAAACCGCACTGATATTCCCAACAAGGGCAAGAGGTTTCAGTGTTTAAAAATGTAAACATTTCAAAACAAAAGCAGACAGGATTTGGTTAAATCTCACGGGATCCAGGGTGAGGTAGCCAAATTGATATAAAATAGGCTTGATGACAGAAGGTGGTTGTAGAGGGTTGTTTTTTTGTCAAACTGGGGGCCTGTGACCAGCGGGGTGCCTCAGGGATCGGTGCTGGGTCCACTGTTATTTGTCATTTATATTAATGATTTGGATGAGAATTTAGGAGGCATGGTTTGTAAGTTTGCCGCTGGCACCAAGATTTGTGGCATAGTGGACAGTGAAGAAGGTTATCTCGGGTTGCAATGGGATCTTGATCAATTGGGCCAGTGGGCTGATGAATGGCAGATGGAGTTTAATTTAGATAAATGCGAGGTGATGCATTTTGGTGGATTGAACCAACGCAGGACTTACTCAGTTAATGGTAGGGTGTTGGTGAGAGTTACAGAACAAAGAGATCTCGGGGTACAGATTGATAACTCCTTGAAAGTGGAGTCACAGGTGGATAGAGTGGTGAAGAAGGCATTCCACATGCTTGGTTTCATTGGTCAGAACATGGAATACAGGTGTTGGGACGTCTTGTTGAAGTTATACAAGGCATTGGTAAGACCACACTTGGAATGCTGTGTATTGTTTTGGTCACCCTATTATAGAAAGGATATTATTAAACCAGAAAGTGCGCACAAAAGAATTACTGGGATGCTACAGGGTCTTGATGGTTTGAGTTATAATGAGAGGCTGGATAGTCTGGGACTTTTTGTCCTTGAGTTGACTTAGGCGTGGTCTTATAGAGGTCTATAAAATAATGAGGCATAAATATAGCAGCTTTATAGAACCTCACTTAATCCGCACTTGGAATATAGTGTTCAATTCTGATCGACACACTGCCAGAAAAATGTGGAGGCTTTGGAGAGGATTCAGAAAAGATTTACCAGGATGTTGCCTGGTATGGAGGGCATTAGCTATGAGGAGAGGTTGGAGAAACTTGATTTGTTCTCATTGGAACGACAGAGGTTGAGGGGTGAACTGGTAGAAGTCTACAAGATTATGAGGGGCATGGTCAGAGTGGATATTCAGAAGCTTTTTCTCTGGGTCGAAGAGTCAATTACTCGGGGGCATAAGTTTCAGGTGCGAGAGGCAAGGTTTAAAGGAGATGTACGAGGCATGTTTTTTACACAGAGGGTGGTGTGCCTGGAACTCACTGCCGGGGGAGGTAGTGGAAGCAGACACAATCGTGAGCTTTACGGAGTGTCTGGACAAATACATGAATAGGATGGGAATAGAGGGATATGGTCCCCGGAAGGGTAGGGGGTTTTAGTTCAGTCGGGCAGCATGGTCGGTGCAGGCTTGGAGGGCCGAAGGGCCTGTTCCTGTGCTGTAATTTTTGTTGTCCTTTGATAAGCTCGTCAACATCTTTTCCAAAAGGGAGAGGAGTCTAAAACTAGAGGGCACAGGTTTAAGGTGAGAGAGGAGAGGGTCCAGAGGGCAATTCTTTTCACACAGAGGGTGGTGAGGAATTGGAAGTTCTTGAGTCGGTTGGTACGTGATCTCAGACTTTGTATCTTTTTCCTGACGGAAGAAGGTGGAAGAGAGAATGTGTGCATGAGGTCCTTAATTATGCTGGCTGCTTTTCTAAGGCCGCGGGAAGTGTAGACAGAGTCAATGAATGGGAGGCTCATCTGCGTGATGGACGGGGCGACATTCACGACCTTTTGTAATTTCTTGCAGTCTTGGACAGAGCAGAAACCAGACCAAGCCGTGACACAGAAAGGATGCTTTCTATGGTGCATCTGTAGAAGTTGGTGAGAGTCGTAGCTGACATGCCAAATTTCCTCAGCCTCCTGAGAAAGTAGACGTGTTGGTGGGCTTTCTCAATTATAGTGTCGGCATGGGGGGACCAGGACAGGTTGTTGGTGATCTGGACACCTAGAAACTTGAAGTTGGGACCCAAATGACAAGTTGTCATAGTGTCATAGCTGTTTACAGCATGGAAACAGGCCCTTTGGCCCAACTTGTCATGCTGCCCTTTTTCTTTTAACCCCTAAGCGAGTCCCAATTCCCCACATTTGGCCCATATCCCTCTACATCGATCTAACCCTGCAACTGTCTAAACGTTTTTTAAAAGATAAAATTGTGCCCCTCTCTACTACTACCTCTGGCAGCTTGTTCCAGACACTCATCACTCTCTGTGTGAAAAGATTGCCCCTCTGGACACTTTTGTATCTCTCCCCTCTCACCTTAAACCCATGCCCTCTAGTTTTAGACTCCCCTTTGGGAAAAGATATTGACTATCTATTGTGTGTCAACCATAGAATAGCCACAGAATGAAGGAAGCCATTCAGCCCATTCAGCTGGTGTCGACTCTCTGCTTGAGCAATCGAGCCAGTCCCACTGCTCCACCTTGTCCCTGGAGCCCTGCAAATCTTTTCCCATCAGCTTCCCATCCCATTTCCTCCGGAAAGACAGCGAGGAGCAGAGAGGAAAGAGGGACTTGGGAAATGGAAGGTATCATCTGATGTTCTTGTTGACAGATGCTCTGTGGCGGATAAAGCTGGGAGCTTCCTCCAGAAAGCAGCACAGAGTGAATGGAAGGGGCAGAATGTGAGTGAGATGAGACACGAGAGAGAGAGAGAGAGAGAGGGGTGAAAGCTTTCTGTTTGTCAGCAAAAAGCACAATGGTGGCCCTGTGTCCTTCAGGGAGAGGCCCAGGCCTCGCTCAAAGCCTGCCCTGTCCTCACACTCACTGGGAGACGGCCATTTCTAACATGTTGTCCATGTTTCTGAGCTGACACTGAGACAAACACAACAACAGCAGCCACTATCCGGACAAGTCCTCACGGAGAATGAAATGTCCAAAGCCACTTCAAAGGAAGATTGCGCGGCAGGATTTATCCCCGAGCTGTGGAGGGAGAGATTTGGATAGATGACCAGAAGCTGGGTCAGTGAGGTTGTGTTTTAGCAATGGAGGTCCAGAGAACAGAAAAGGCCCTTCGGCCAATTGCATCTGTGCCGGTCAAAGACAAATCACCCAACTTGGCTCACGGCCTGGTAAGCCTTGGCATTGCAAATGCATAGCTAAGCACTTCTTAAACGTTCTGAGGGTCTCTGCCTCCACCACCCTTTCAAGCAGAGAGTTCCAGACTCCCACTACCCTCTGGGTGAAAAAGGTTTTCCTCACATCCCCTGTAAACCTCCTGCCCCTTACCCTAAATCTATACCCCCTGGTTATTGATCCCACCACCAAGGGGAAAGCTTTCTCCCCTCTACTCTATCGATGTCCCTCATAATCTTATCCATCTCCATCATGTTCCCCCTCAGCCTCCTCTGCTCCACGGAAAACAACCCCAGGGTGGATTCTTATCACCGTTCAGGCCGGCAGGAGTTTCCCATCCCACTGCAGTGAAAGGAGATTTGGCTGGTCACCAGATTCTCCGACCTCGCTGAGCGGGAGTGTGGCGTGAACAGGAGGTAAGATCACACCCTCAGTCTATAAAATCTCTTCAGTCCGAGTGGCGGCACGGTAGCACAGTGGTTAGCACTGCCGCCTCACAGCGCCAGGGACCCGGGTTCAATTCCGGCCTCGGGTTACTATCTGTGTGGAGTTTGCACATTCTCCCCGTGTCTGCGTGGGTTTCCTCCGGGTGCATTGTCCATGCAAAATTGCCCTGAGGGTCCCACGATGTATAGGTTAGGGGGATTAGCGGGAACATACGTGGGGTTACGGGGTAAGCCTGGGTAAGAGTCCGTGCAGATTTGATGGGTCGAATGGCCTCATTCTGGACTGTAGGGGTTCTATGATTCTATGAACTAAAACTCTCCAGGCCAGGCAACATCCTGGTGAATCTCCTCTGCACCTTTTCCAGTGCTATCACATCCCTCCTATCCTGTGCATTCCACAACTGCACAATGTTTCGATGAGGGGCGGCACAGTGGTTAGCACTGCTGCCTCACAGCGCCAGGGTCCCGGGTTTGATTCCTGGCTTGGGTCACTGTCAGTGTGGAGTTTGTACATTCTCCCCGTGTCTGCGTGGGTTTCAACCGGGTGCTGCGGTTTCCTCCCACAGTTCGAAAGACGCGCTGGTTAGGTGTATCAGCCATGCTAAATTCTCCCTAAGTTGCCCAAACAGGCGCCAGAGCATGGCGACTACGGATTTTCCACAGTAACTTCATTGCAGTGTTAATGTAACCCTACTTGTGACACTAATAAACAAACTTTAAACCTGATACTCGATTCCCCCATGTTGGCCTTGTTCTGTGATAATTAATGCGGATGTTTAGATTATTCAATGGTTCTTTAAGGACAGCAGACACACTGAAAAAAAAAACATGTGACTCTTTACACAACAGACATATTTCAAGGTGATACTGCAGCCAGCTGTATCTGAGTGGCAGTAATCTTCCCTCAGAATCAGACAGATTGGGGCTTCAGCTCAGAGCCTCAAATACTAGGCCCTTAGCATCGATCAGAGACTCCGAACACAGCATGATGGGAGAGGGGACAAAGGAAAGTGGTGTTGAATTTGTGAGCCTTGTTTTGTGCAGAGCTTTAGTGTTTGGTCAGAATGTTAATTTTTGAGTGGACCTACCATACATTAAGCTGATCTTTCTCTATACCCTATCGGTAACTGCAACACTGTATTCTGCACGCTCTCCTATCCTTCTCCCGAATGAACTCTATGAACGGTATGTTTTGTCTGTGTAGCGTGCAAGAAACAATACTTTTCACCGTGTCCCAATACATGGGATAGGGCGACATGGTGGACAGTGTTTAGCACTGCTGCCTCACAGCACCAGGATTCAATTCTCGGTTGGGAGTTGAGTTTGCACATTCTCCCTGTGTCTGCATGGGTTTCCTCCGGGTGCCCCGGTTTCCTTCCACAGTCCAAAGATGTGCAGTTTCGGTGGAATCTGAGACGCTACAGAAGCAGGGTAAAGATTTGAAAATGAAGTGTTTCTCACTCACTTTTAAAAGACAATCCACATTCGCACCAGTCACATTTCACACACTCTGCTCAGTCCTGTGTTGGGGGGTGTTTAGTGCGGGATCAGTGTTTGCTTTTCTCAAACCGCAGTGATATTCCCAACTTATCAAGGGCAAGAGGTTTCAGTGTTTAAACATGTAAACATTACAAAACTGAACCAGACAGAAAGTGATGAGGCCTCACACCTTCAATGGAGTCATCTTCGCTCAGAGTCAGAGAGATTGTGGGTTCAGGTCAGAGCCTGAAATACTAGGCCCTTAGCATCGAGACACACAGAGACAGAGAAACACAGAGACAGAGACAGAGAGACACACACAGATACATAGAGAGATATACACACACAGGCAGAGAGAGAGACACAGATCCAGAGAAGTACAGAGACAGAGAGGCACACAGATACACAGAGAGATAGAGACAGAGAGACACACACATAAACACACTAACAGAGAAATACAGAAAGAGAGTTTGACAAAGTCAGATTTAATTTTCCATTCAATATTTATTTAAAAATTCAGAGAATATTTGACAGGAAAATTGATTTTAGAGTTAACAAAAGTGAATCTGACCTTTGAGCTTCACAATGAGATCTGAACCCCTACACTCTGAGCTGCCCAATATCTGTACAGCTGTACCAGACACCAGAAAGAGAAAACCAGAGCTCAACATCACGGGAAATGAACAATTGTGAATAAGGAACGAGAAAAGTTCTTAATTTATACCTGAGATTTAAACTACAGGAAAACTATTAACTACAATTACATTAAAACAAAAGTTACCTTCAACATTTCACACTGAAAACTGAACTACCGCCCACAATTGTCTCAGTGACAGATTCAGAATGATAAACTGAGAGAATTTCACTGTTGGAGTCACCGACAGCAGATATTGTATTTGTGTCAATCAGGAATCTTAATAATCAGCTGAGGGAAATCTACAACGTCCAAAATTCAACCCATCACTTGATCTGTAAAAGAAAGATACAATAAGGAAGCAGGTGTTCATGATGCGGGACATTAATGTTAGAGTTTTTAATCAATGAATCATTTAGAGATTTTTCAAATCCCTTCTGTTTGACAATCCACTCTGACACCAGTCACATTTCACACCCTCTGCTCAGTTGGGGGGGGGGGGGGGTGTTTAATGTGGGATCAGTGTTTGCTTTTCTCAAACCGCACTGATATTCCCAACAAGGGCAAGAGGTTTCAGTGTTTAAAAATGTAAAGATTTCAGAACAAAACCAGACAGAGAGAGATGAGGCCTCACACCTTCAATGTAGTGATTCCCCCAATCTTTCCTTTTGTATATTGTTTCCTTCCTCTGTCTGAAGTATTGGACACGTCGACATCACTGAAACAATACAATCTCTCGGGACAATCACTGTAAACAGCTTCTGGAAACAAATTAACACTTTAATCACCCAAAAAGCTGAATGTCCATTCAAACACCTCCCTCCCCAGATCCTTGTAAATGCAAAGATAACTCCCATTTCCCCAAAGCAGGAAGATGTGAAATGGAAACATCTTCAGCTTTTTACACACTGCACTTTTCCACGGACCAAAATATTTCAAAACATTTGCTGAAGTTTTGTTTTAAACTCTTTATCAATGTCCTTCCAGGTTTAGTGTGAATGTTTGTGTTCCACACTGAGCCCCTCTCAGTCTCCACACGGAGCTTGTGTGTGTGCTGATGCTCCTGTCATTTTGGATGGATACTGTGTGAAGCTGCATTCTCTCCCAGTGAGTTTCTGATCTACTTCACTCTCTCTGCGGCTGGAGCAATGTCCAGCAGGCAGCAGAGGATGGCAGTGTATCACTGTCAGCACAATAGACAAACAGCCTTTAGCAAGAGAGGCTTTGACCCTTTTTCAAACCAAATCCCCAATTTGATGTTTCCAGCTGCGCTGTTTACAATGCTGCTGAATATTGTGTGTCTTTGGTAAACTGGGATGTGTAGCATTCAGTCACATTAAGTGGTCAATAAATACGTCAACACTGTGTGTATCTTTCTGTGTGTGTGTGTCAGCGTGCATGTGTGTCAATGTATTTAAATCTCAAAGGAAAATAGGAGCAGGTGTAGGCCATTTGGCCCATCGATCATGCGCCAGCATTCAAACAGATCATGGGGCACGTACGCACACAAAACACGCACACACCAACACTCACAAAACACACACACACACAAACCACGCACACACAAACACACATAAAACATGCACAAAAAGCACACACACAAACACAATAAACACACACACACACACATCAAAAACACAGCACTGCTGCCTCACAGTGCCAGGGACTCGGGTTCGGTTCCCGCCTTGGGTCACTGTCTGTGCGGAGTTTGCACGTTCTCCCCGTGTCTGCGCGGGTTTCCTCCGGGTGCTCCGGTTTCCTCCCACAGTCTGAAAGACGTTCTGGTTAGGGTGCATTGGCCGTGCTTAATTGTCTCTCCGCGTCAGAGAGACTAGCTCGGGTAAATGCATGGGGTGATGGGGATAGGGCCTGAGTGGGATTGTGGTCGGTGCAGACTCAATGGGCCAAATGGCCTCCTTCTGCACTGGAGGAGTCTAGGATTCTATGAAAACACACAGAAACAGATATTCTCACCCAGTAACACTCACACGCACACAGTAATAAACACACACGGAAACATGTCCACACACACACACACGCATGCACACACACACACACACACACACACAAACAGACACACACACAAACAGACACACACACACAAACAAACACACACACACATATTCCTATTTTATTTCACACAATCGATTTGCGTCTTGAACATGCTGAATGATTGGGCTTCCACATCCCCCTGGAATAGAAAATTCCAAAGATTCACCACCCTCTGAGTGAAGAAATTCCTCCTCATCTCAGACTTCAATGGTCTGCCCCTGATTCTGAGATTGTGTCCCCTGGTTCTAGTCTCACCAGCCAGGGGAAACATCCAATCTACATCCACCCTGTCACACCCTGTAAGAATTTTAAGTCTGTTTCAATGGGGTCGCCTCTCATTCTTCAAGGATTCAAGGCCGACTTCCGGACTTGATGGCCATGGAAGGTGTGCTCATAACGGGGCCAAACAGCTGGATTATCAAACAGTAAATCCTGCCGGGATCATGTATCAGTAAACTCTGCCCGAAACCACTCTCAGTTATTACAATCTGGGCCTGGTATCAGAAATCTCTGCCCGAAACCTCTCTCAGTTATTACAATCTGGGCCTGGTATCAGTAATCTCTGCCCGAAACCTCTCTCAGTTATTACAATCTGGGCCTGGTATCAGTAAACTCTGCCCGAAACCTCTCTCAGTTATTACAATCTGGGCCTGGTATCAGTAATCTCTGCCCGAAACCTCTCTCAGTTATTACAATCTGGGTCTTGTATCAGTAATCTCTGCTATTACAATCTGGGCCTGGTACCAGTAATCACTGCCCTCAACCTCTCTGTTATTACAATCTGGGCCTGCTATCAGTAATCTCTGCCCTAAATCTCCCTCAGTTATTACAATCTGGGTCTTGTATCAGTAAATTCTGCCCTTCAGCTGATTGGAGAATATCATTGTGAATATTACTGAGTTTGGGATGTAATAATTTCCTGCTGTTGCCAATATGACTATTTTTAACATAGTTTCTGGGATCCTCCAGTCTCCCCTCAGCAGCTTTGTGGGCAGTGAGAGGTGACACACCGTTCACTAGCAGAGGGAGTTTTTGGTCCTGTCGCTGTCAATGGGATTTCCCATTGAAGTCACCTCACGCTAGCAGGAAACCAGAGGCAGGGGAACGAGAGCAGAGAATTCCCCACGAGTGAACAGCCGGAAAATCCCGGACATTAGCTCCTTTCCCAGTTATCACTGCACTCAACCCAGTCGCTGTTTATACGCTCAGTTGTCTCAGTGAATACTACATTACACCATGCTGCTGTGGACACTACAATCAACCCTTTCTGAGTTCTCACAGTATTAATACCATGTATGGATTGATATTTCATTGGACCATGTGCAGGGTTAGATGAATATTTATTGAGGGGGACTGAGAGACAGGCAGATTGAGAAAAATATGCACACACACTAACACTCACACTCAGACAGCCTAAAACTAAACAGATATAGAATGGAGGAGGAATCCCTTCTCCCTCTGTAAATAGAGATTAACTCGATTTCTCTTCCAAAAAGACAGCACATCTGGATGGGCAGAATAGTCTCCAATTCTACCCATGGTCCTTTTCTGATCTCCATTCTTCACATCTGCACACGTTGGCTTCAGCTCCAGTTTGTGAATGAAAGCAAACCCCTGTTCATTACAAATCCACTCAGCCTTTTCCCTCTGCTCTCTCCACACACAATCTACAAGACACAAACAGGAAAGATGGATTCCAGGAGAGAAAGGTCACACCTGATCCTCCTCTCAATGGATTATCTGTCGCCAGAGAGAACATTCCAGCTCCTACAGAAAGTCACAACTGATTCATGTCAGGGACAGAATTGGAATGAATTAGACACAAGAGAGATGAAAGGTTTCTGCTCATCATAAAAAAGCTAAAGAGTCCCTCAATGTCATTAAGGGAGAGACCTCGCTGGTCTGTCTTCGACCCAAGTCACACACTGACTCTGAATGTCCTCACAGCAACTTGGGGATGGACATTTCTATAGTACTATTCATGGCTTTAGGGTTTCCAAAAGTGTTTCACCGACAATGGAGCGGTTTTGAAATGTTGTCAGTGTTATTTAGGAAATAAGCAAACTTTTGATGCCACACGCATTGAGTTTAAAAATTGGCAAGCCATGTTGCAGCTTTATAGAACCATTGTTAGGCCGCACTTGGAATATAGTGTTCAATTCTAGTCGCCACACTACTGGAAGGATGTGGAGGCTTTGGAGAGGGTACAGAAAAGATTTACCAGGATGTTGCCGGGTATGGAGGGCATTAGCTATGAGGAGAGTTTGGAGAAACTTGGTTTGTTCTCACTGGAATGATGGAGGCAAGGGGGGTGACCTGATAGAAGTCTACAAGATTATGAGAGGCATGGACAGAGTGGATAGTCAGGAGCTTTTTCCCAGGGTTGAAGAGTCAATTACTAGGGGGCACAGGTTTAAGGTGCTAGGGACAAGGTTTAAAGGAGATGTACGAGGCAAGTTTTTTACACAGAGGGTGGTGGGTGCCTGGAACTCGCTGCTGGGAGAGGTAGTGGAAGCAGATACAATAATGAGTTTTAAGGGGCGTCTGGAGAAATACAAGAATAGGATGGGAATAGAGGGATATGGTCCCTGGAAGGGGAGGGGGTTTTAGTTCACACATGGTTGGTGCAGGCTTGGAGGGCCGAAGGGCCTGTTCTTGTGCTGTAATTTTCTTTATTCTAATTTCAGAGAGAGATATATACAGATACAGAGCCAGAGAAAGACAGAAACAGGATGGGATTGTGCTTTACATGTTTCCGAGCTGACATTGAGACACACACGAGATGTACACCAATGATTTGGATGAGGGAACCAAAAATAATATTTCCAAGTTTGCTGATGCCATGAAACTTGTTGGGAATGTGAGGAGTGAGAAGAATGTTAAAATGTTTCACAGTGACTTCAGAAAATTGAGTGAATGGGTAAATGCGTGGCAGATGCTGTATAACGTGGACAAACGTGAATTTAACTACTTCGGACAGAGAAGCAGAATGGCAGAGGTTATTTAAATGGTGATAGATTGGGAAATGTTGATATACAAAGGGACCTGGGTGTCCTAGTACACCAGAGACTGAAAGCAAGCATGCAGCTACAGCAAACAGTTAGGAAGGCAAATGATATGTTGGCCTTCATTGCAAGAGAACTTGAGGAAAGGAGCAAGGATGTCTTACTGCAGCTGTACAGGCCCTCGGTGAGACCACACCTGGAATATTGTGTACAGTTTTTGTCTCTGTAACTATGAAATGCTGCACTTACCATAGAAGGAGAGCAGCGGAGGCACACCAGACTGATTCCTGGGATGGCAGGATTGTCGGATGAGGAGAGATTGAGTCGACTGGGCCTGTATTCACTGGAGTTCCGAAGAATGAGAGGGGATCGAATTGAAATGTATAAATTCTGACAGGGCTGGACTGACTGAATACAGGGATGTTGTTTCCTCCAGCTGAGGGGCTGAGGGGGTGGGGAGAGGGGGGGGGGGGGGGTTGGGCGGAGAGGCTGGAACAAGGGGTCACAGATGGTGAAACTTTCCAATATGTTTAATCTGTAGAAACCTATCCATCTCAGTCTGTGAACGATGACTGAGCCTCCACAGCCCTCTGGGATAGGGAATTCCAAAGATTCACCATCCTGGAAGCACATGGTAGTCAGGAAAACTTGGCGAGATGGATCGGAAACTGGTTTAGTAATTGGACACAAAGGGTGGTGTTGGAAGGCTGTTTGAGTGGCTGGAGGCCGGTGTCCAGTGGTGCACCACAAGGCTCCATGCTGGGGGGCTTATTATTGTTACACATAAATGAGACAGATGATAATGTGGGGGCAATGATAAGCAAGGTTCCAGATGACACCAAGATTGGTAGGATGGTTAATAGTGAAGAAAGTTGTAGGTTACAGGAAGATATCGCTGGGTTGGTCAGATAGGCAGAGCAGTGGCAGATGGTATTTGACCCTGATAGGTGCGAGGTGATGCACTTTGGAAGCAGTAACAAGGCAAGGGAGTATTTAATGAGTTGCAGGACACTGGGAAGCTCAGAGGAACATATGGATCTTGGGCAATTATTCACAGATCCCAGAAGGCAGCAGAGCAGGTGAATCAAGTGGTAAAGAAGGCAGATGAGACACTTGCTTTTATCAGTCATGGCGCAGAGTAGAAGAGCAAAGAGTTAATGTTGGAGTTGTACAGAGTGTTGGTTAGGCCACAGCTGGAGTACCGTGTGCAGATCTGGTCACCACACCAGAGGAAGGATATGATAGCACTCGAGGGGGTACAGAGGAGGCTCAGCAGCAAGTTGCCTGGGATGGAGTATTTGAGCTATAAGGAGAGACTGGATAGGTTTGGATTGTTTTCTTTAGAGCAGAGAAGGCTGATTGAGGTGTGTAAGATTATGAGGGGTATGGACAGGGTGAATAGGAAACAGCTGTTCCCCTTGGTTGAGGGGTCAATCATGAGGGGACATCGTTTTAGGGCAAAGGGCAGGAGATTCAGAGGAGAGTTGAGAAAAACATTCACTCAGAGGGTGATGGGAATCAGGAAAGTACTGCCTGGGAAGGCAGTGGAGGTCGGAAACCTTACAACCTTTCAAAAGCATTTGGATGAGCACTTGAAACATCACAACATTCAAAGATATGGTACAAGAGATGGAAAATTGGATTAGCACAACTTTAGTGGGAGTTACTGTTGGTGCAGACTCAATGGGTCGAAGGGCCTTTTCTTCACTGTACCACTCTATGACTCTGAGGGAAGAAATTCCTCCTCACAGGAAGCAGAGAGTCGGAATAAATGGGTGCTTGTCTGGTTGGCGGATGGTAACTAGTGGCGTGCCGCAGGGATCAGTACTGGGGCCTCAACTATTTACCATTTATATAGACGATCTGGAGGAGGCGACTGAGTGTAGGGTAACAAAGTTTGCAGACGACACAAAGATAAGTGGAAAAATGTATCGTGTGGAGGGCGTAGAAGGCCTGCAGAGAGATTTGGACAGGCTGAGTGAGTGGGTGAGGACCTGGCAGATGGAGTATAATGTTGACAAATGCGAGGTTATTAACTTTGGAGGAAATAATCACAAATTGGATTATTATCTAAGTGGAAAGAAATTACACCATGCTGCTGTGCAAAGGGACCTGGGGGTCCTTGTGCATGAGACGCAAAAACCCAGTCTGCAGGTGCAACAGGTGATCAAGAAGGCAAACGGGATGTTGGCCTATATCGCAAGGGGGATAGAATATAAAAGCAGAGATGTCTTGCTGCATCTGTACAGGGCATTGGTGAGGCCGCAGCTGGAATACTGTGTGCAGTTTTGGTCCCCTTATTTGCGGAAGGATATATTGGCCTTGGAGGGAGTGCAGAGAAGGTTCACCAGGTTGATACCAGAGATGAGGGGTGTTGATTATCAGGAGAGACTGAGCAGATTGGGTTTGTACTCGTTGGAATTTAGAAGGCTGAGGGGGGATCTAATAGAGACCTATAAGATAATGAAGGGGCTGGATAGGGTCGAGGTGGAGAGATTCTTTCCACTTAGAAAGGAAGCTAGAACTAGAGGGCACAGCCTCAAAATAAAGGGGGGTCAGTTTCGGACAGAGTTGAGGAGGAACTTCTTCTCTCAGAGGGTGGTGAATCTCTGGAATTCTCTGCCCACTGAAGTGGTGGAGGCTCCCTCGTTGAATATGTTTAAATCACGGAGAGATGGATTCCTGATCGGTAAGGGAATTAGGGGTTATGGGGATCAGGAGGGTAAGTGGAACTGATCCACATCAGATCAGCCATGATCTTATTGAATGGCGGGGCAGGCTCGAGGGGCTAGATGGCCTACTCCTGCTCCTATTTCTTATGTTCTTATCTCAGTCCTAAATGTCCTGCCCCCTTACTCTGCGACTATGCCATGGTTCTAGACACCACCCACCCCCACCCCGCCCCCACACACACCCCCCCCCCCACCGCCCCCAGCCGGGGGAAACATCCTTCCTGTATCTACTCAGCTCATGTTTGGGGGTTGGGGAGAGTTATAGAACAAAGAGATCTCGGGGTACATGTTCATAGCTTCTTGACAGTGGAGTCACAGGTGGACAGAGTGGTGAAGAAGGCATTCGGCATGCTTGGTTTCATTGGTCAGAACATTGAATACAGGATTTGGGACGTCTTGTTGAAGTTGTACAAGACATTGTTAAGGCCACGCTTGGAATACTGTGTACAGTTCTGGTCACCCTATTTTAGAATGGATATTATTAAACTAGAAAGAGTGCAAAAAAGATTTACTTGGATGCCACCGGGACATGATGGTTTGGGTTTTAAGGAGAGGTTGCACAGACTGGGACTTTTTTCCCTGTAGCGTAGAAGACTGAGGGGAGATTTTATAGAGGTCTATAAAATAATGAGGGGCATAGATCAGCGAGATAGTCAATATCTTCTCCCAAAGGTAGGGGAGTCTAAAACTAGAGGGCATAGGTTTAAGGTGAGAGGGGAGAGATACAAAAGGGTCCAGAGGGCAATTCTTTTCACACAGAGGGTGGTGAGTGTCTGGAATGAGCTGCCAGGGGCAGTAGCAGGGGCGGGTACAATTTTATGTTTTAAAAAGCATTGAGACAGTTACATGGGTAAGATTGGTATAGAGGGATATGGGCGAAACACAGGCAATTGTGATTAGCTTAATGGTAAAAACTGGGCGGCATGGACAAGTTGGGCCAAAGCGCGTTTCCATGCTGTAAACCTCTATGACTCGACCCTGCTGAGCCCTGTAAGAATTGTCCAAGTTTCAATGAGGTCACCTCTCATGCTTCTCAAGTGCATAAAGTAAAAGTCCATTTTCTTTCCTCAGAGGACAATCCCTCCATCCCAGGAATTAATGCAGTGAAATGTCATTGAAGTCCCTCTCGGACAAGAATGTCTTTCCTTAGGTAAGAGGATAAAACTGTCCACAACACTCCGTGTGTGGTTTCACCACTAATTCAGCCTCTCCCACATCCCCTTGAAGAGTCTACACCCTCCTCACAACTCACACTTCCACCTGCTTTCATGTCATCTGCAAACTCGGAAATATTACATTTGATCCCAAACGTCCAAATCAATGATATGGATTGTGAATAGCTGGGCTCCCGAGTACTGATCCTTGTGATAAGCCGCTGGTCACAGCCTGCCACCCTGAAAATGACCCATTTGTACCTAAGCTCTGTTTTCTGTCCGTTAACCATTTCTCAATTCATGCCAGTATTATCAGGGTAAATACGTTGCATCACGGGGATAGGGCCTGGGTGGGAATGTTGTTAGCGCAGGCTCGATGGGCTGTATGGCCTCCTTCTGCACTGTAGGGATTCTATGATTCTAATATGTACATACGTCAGTGAAGGTGGCAGGGCACTTTGACAGAGCAGTAAATGAAGTATATGGTATCCCAGCTTTTATTAATGGAGGAATTGAGGACAAGAGTAAGGAGTTCATATTGAACTTGTATAAGACACTCGTTAAGCCTCATCTGGAGACTGTGCCCAGTTCTGGGCACCGTACTTGAGGAGGGATGTGAAGACATTGGACAGAGTGCAGAGGAGATTCACAAGAATGATTCCAGGGAATAAGATCCGTAGCTACGAGGGTAGATTGGAGAGGTTGGGACTGTTTTCCTTGGAGAAAAGAAGGCTGAGGTGAGACTTCAGAGAGAGATTCAAGATCCAAAGGGGTATCCACAGGTTAAAGAGTGAGAAACTCTTCCCTCTCAAGAGATGGTCAGGAACTAGAGGGCACAGATTCTAAATGATGGGGAAATGGATCAGAAGTGAAGTGAGAAAAAGCACTTCATCAAGAGGGTGTTTGGAATCTGGAACAATCTTCCTGAAAGCCTGTTCCAATATTCAATAAGATCCTGGCTGATCTGTGATCTAACTCTCTGTCTCTTAACCCCTTTGACGAAGGAAAATCGATCAACCCCAGATTTAAAATAATAACAAGTGACTGAGCATCAATAGCCATTTGCAGAAGATTGTTTCAAACTAACTCCACACCACATCTGGCAATGTTTCCATTTCTACAATTCTAAAATTCTAAACTGAGGCTAACATTCAAATATTCCCAAATCCTGGAGTTCCCAGCCAGCAGAAAAACGTGTTCTTTATCAGCCTCTCCCTTTCCCTCATTATTTTCAATGTTTGATTAAATCAGCCCCCAACTTAAATTCCAGCGGTTAAGAATAATGTTTAATCTGCACTGTTCATCAAATGTTCCCAACACAAATACTGTAATGGGCTAAATACAGAGTAAAATTCCCTCTGCTCTGTCCAAGGAATGTTTCATCACAGATTTGTATTTTGAAGTTTAGGGAAAACAGGAATCAAATTGCTCAGCATCCCAGTGTGGCCTCCTGTTTATTTCAATCAGCCCTTCACATTCAAACATGAAGTTGAAGCTTCGAATACTGTCTGTGGCAGCGTTTGTGGATTCAGTTGTTCTCCTGCTTTTTCACTTGTCTGAAGGATTTGAATTCTAGACATTGTTTAATCATTCCTTTCTCTCAGCACATGGAACTTGTGAATCTTCAAGGCAGACAATCTCATGTAATTAACAACAAACTGCATCTTTATTCATCCGTCCATTTCCTATCTCTGAATAGATCACACACATTTCCAGAATGCAGGAAGCTCTCAATGGAAACTGCTTCCAATTATTCCCCAATACAATTGTTCACACTTGACTGTAAACTACATTCCACTGACATTCCCAAAGCAGCCACAGAAAAGTGACTGGTTATTTTAAACACTGAACCTGAACTATTTGAGCTGATGATTCACTCACATTGTACAGAAATGTTGACCCTGTTTTGATGAGAGTGATCAGATTAACATTGTAACATGAAGACAGCCTCCGTACTGAGATTAACCACATTTACAACAATTCCGCAATATCAGATCCATTGCTGTGTGTATTGTGCGAATTCAGCTGTGAAATATCTGGACATTTGGAGCTTCCACTGTTTCTGTCATTTCATCATTTATTAAAGTGCGCTGTTCTATCCCTTTTAAATCTAAGTTGTGTCAAATTACATTTCCCTGCACTGAAACCTCTCCACCAGTATGTCCATGTACAAAATATGAATAACTCTTTGCAATCTGATGTTTCCAGCGATGCTGCTTACAATGCTGTCTAATGTTTTGTGTCATTGGCAAACCAGGATGTGTAGTATTCAGTCACATCTCTACTACTACCTCTGGCAGCTTGTTCCAGATGCTCATCACTCTCTGGGTGAAAAGATTGCCCCTCTGGACACTTTTGTATCTCTCCCCTCTCACCTTAAACCCATGCCCTCTAGTTTTAGACTCCCCTACCTTTGGGAAAAGATATTGACTATCTATTGTGTGTCAACCATAGAATAGCCACAGAATGAAGGAGGCCATTCAGCCCATTCAGCTGGTGTCGACTCTCTGCTCGAGCAATCGAGCCAGTCCCACTGCTCCACCTTGTCCCTGGAGCCCTGCAAATCTTTTCCCATCAGCTTCCCATCCCATTTCCTCCGGAAAGACAGCGAGGAGCAGAGAGGAAAGAGGGACTTGGGGAATGGAAGGTTTCATCTGATGTTCTTGTTGGCAGATGCTCTGTGGCAGATAAAGCTGGCAGCCTCCTCCAGAAAGCAGCACAGAGTGAATGGAAGGGGCAGAATGTGAGTGAGATGAGACACGAGAGAGAGAGAGAGGGCTGAAAGCTTTCTGTTTGTCAGCAAAAAGCACAATGGTGGCCCTGTGTCCTTCAGGGAGCGGCCCAGGCCTCGCTCAAAGCCTGCCCTGTCCTCACACTCACTGGGAGACGGCCATTTCTAACATGTTGTCCATGTTTCTGAGCTGACACTGAGACAAACACAACAACAGCAGCCACTGTCCGGACAAGTCCTCACGGAGAATGAAATGTCCAAAGCCACTTCAAAGGAAGATTGCGCGGCAGGATTTGTCCCCGAGCTGCAGAGGTAGAGATGTGGATGGATGACCAGAAGCTGGGTCAGTGAGGTTGTGTTTTAGCAATGGAGGTCCAGAGAACAGAAAAGGCCCTTCGGCCCATTGCATCTGTGCCGGTCAAAGACAAATCACCCAACTTGGCTCACGGCCTGGTAAGCCTTGGCATTGCAAATGCATAGCTAAGCATTTCTCAAATGTTCTGAGGGTCTCTGCCTCCACCACCCTTTCAGGCAGAGAGTTCCAGACTCCCACTACCCTCTGGGTGAAAAAGGTTTTCCTCACATCCCCTGTAAACCTCCTGCCCCTTACCCTAAATCTATACCCCCTGGTCATTGATCCCACCACCAAGGGGAAAGCTTTCTTCCCGTCTACTCTATCGATGTCCCTCATAATCTTATCCACCTCCATCATGTTCCCCCTCAGCCTCCTCTGCTCCACGGAAAACAACCCCAGGGTGGATTCTTATCACCGTTCAGGCCGGCAGGATTTTCCCATCCCACTGCAGTGAAAGGAGATTTGGCTGGTCACCAGATTCTCCGACCTCGCTGAGCGGGAGTGTGGCGTCAACAGGTGGTAAGATCACACCCTCAGTCTATAAAATCTCTCTTCAGTTCGAGTGGCGGCACGGTAGCACAGTGGTTAGCACTGCTGCCTCACAGCGCCAGGGACCCGGGTTCAATTCCGGCCTCGGGTTACTGTCTGTGTGGAGTTTGCACATTCTCCCCATGTCTGCGTGGGTTTCCTCCGGGTGCATTGTCCATGCAAAATTGCCCTGAGGGTCCCATGATGTATAAGTTAGGGGGATTAGCGGGAACATACGTGGGGTTACGGGGTAAGCCTGGGTAAGAGTCCGTGCAGATTTGATGGGTCGAATGGCCTCATTCTGGACTGTAGGTGTTGTATGATTCTATGAACTAAAACTCTCCAGGCCAGGCAACATCCTGGTGAGTCTCCTCTGCACCTTTTCCAGTGCTATCACATCCCTCCTATCCTGTGCATTCCACAACTGCACAATGTTTCGATGAGGGGCGGCACAGTGGTTAGCGCTGCTGCCTCACAGCGCCAGGGACCCGGGTTTGATTCCTGGCTTGGGTCACTGTCAGTGAGGAGTTTGTACATTCTCCCCGTGTCTGGCACAATCTAATGTCAGTAACAAAGAACTGTATCTTTATTCATCCATCATTTCCAATCTCTGAATGGATCACACACATTTCCAGAATGCAGGAAGCTCTCAATGGAAACTGCTTCCAATTATTCCCCAATACAATTGTTCAGACTTTACTGTGAACTACATTCCACTAACATTCCCAAAGCAGCCACAGATAAGTGACTGGTTATTTTAAACATTGAAACT
This sequence comes from Mustelus asterias, assembly GCF_964213995.1. Lineage (NCBI taxonomy): Eukaryota > Metazoa > Chordata > Chondrichthyes > Carcharhiniformes > Triakidae > Mustelus > Mustelus asterias. Next base: position 43,467 of record NW_027590342.1, on the reverse strand, counting down.
GAACTATATTAACTTACGATTCACTCACATTGTACAGAAATGTTGACCCTGTGGGATGACAGTTTGGGGGTAACATTGCAACTTTCAGGTACCCTGAGTATTGTGTTTAACAACATTTGCATCATTTCCAAGATATCAGCGACATTGCTGTGTGTATTGTGTGAATCCAGCTGTGAAATATCCACACATATTGAACTCCCACTGCTGCTGTCTTTTCATCATTTATAAACACACAAACTAGAAGCAGGAGGAGGCCATTCGGCCCTTCCAGCCTGCTCCAACATTCATTATGATCATGGCTGATCATCAAATTCAACATCCTGATCCCACTTTAGCCCCAAGAGCTCTATCCAATTACTGGATAAAATTAGATCCCCCTTTGTTCTCACATTGAAGCGATCGAAGAGTGGATTCATCAAGTGTTTCGATGCAGAGAAAACCTTCCTCGACACTGTCCCCACCAAACACAGCACGGGGTTAGATACAGAGTAAAGCTCGCTGTACACTGTCCCCATCAAACACACTCAAGACAGGTGCAGCACGGGGTTAGATACAGAGGAAAGCTCCCTCTACACTGTCCCCATCAAACACTCCCAGGACAGGTACAGCACGGGGTTAGATACAGAGTAAAGCTCGCTGTACACTGTCCCCATCAAACACACCCAGGACAGATACAGCACGGGGTTCGATACAGAGAGAAGCTCCCTCTACACTGTTTCCATCAAACACACCCAGGACAGGTGCAGCACGGGGTTAGATACAGTGTAAAGCTCCCTCGACACTGTCCGCATCAAACACTCCCAGGTCAGATACAGCACGGGGTTAGATACAGAGTAAATCTCCCTCAACACTGTCCCCCATCAAACACTCCCAGGACAGGTGCAGCACGGAGTTAGATACAGAGTAAAGCTCCCTCGACACTGTCCCCATCAAACAATTCCAGGACAGGTACAACAAGGGGTTAGATACAGAGTAAAGCTCCCTCGACACTGTCCGCATCAAACACTCCCAGGTCAGATACAGCACGGGGTGAGATACAGGGTAAATCTCCCTCTACACTGTCCCCCATCAAACACTCCCAGGACAGGTGCAGCACGGAGTTAGATACAGAGTAAAGCTCCCTCGACACTGTCCCCCATCAAACACTCCCAGGACAGGTACAACAAGGGGTTAGATACAGAGTAAAGCTCCCTCTACACTGTCCCCATCAAACACTCCCAGGACAGGTACAGCACGGGATTAGATACAGAGTAAAGCTCGTTCTACACTGTCCCCATCAAACACACTCAGGACAGGTGCAGCACGGGGTTAGATACAGAGTAAATCTCCCTCGACACTGTCCGCATCAAACACTCCCAGGTCAGATACAGGACGGGGTTAGATACAGAGTAAAGCTCCCTCGACACTGTCCCCATCAAAGTCACCCAGCACAGTTACAGCACGGGGTTAGATACAGAGTAAAGCTCCATCTACACTGTCCCACATCAAACATTCCCAGGATTGATACAGCATGGAGTTAGACACAGAGTAAAGCTCCCTCTACGGTGTCCCCATCAAACACTCGCAGGACAGATACAGCCCGGGATTAGATACAGGATAAAGATCCCTCTACACTATCCCCATCAAACAGTCCGAGGACAGGTACAGCAAGGGGTTAGATACAGAGTAAAGCTCCCTCTACACTGTCCCCTTCAAACACTCCCAGGACAGGTACAGCACGGGGTTAGATACAGAATAAAGTTCCCTCTACACTGTCCCCATCAAACACACTCAGGACAGGTGCAGCACGGGGTTGGATACAGAGTAAAGCTCCCTCTACACTGTCTCAATCAAACACTCCCAGGACAGATACAGCATGGGGTTAGATACAGAATAAAGTTCCCTCTACACTGTCCCCATCAAACACACTCAGGACAGGTGCAGCACGGGGTTGGATACAGAGTAAAGCTCCCTCGACACTGTCCGCATCAAACACTCCCAGGTCAGATACAGCACGGGGTTAGATACAGAGTAAATCTCCCTCTACACTGTCCCCCATCAAACAATCCCAGGACAGGTGCAGCACGGAGTTAGATACCGAGTAAAGCTCCCTCGACACTGTCCCCATCAAACACTCCCAGGACAGGTACAGCACGGGGTTAGATACAGAGTAAAGCTCCCTCTCCACTGTCCCCATCAAACACTCCCAGGACAGATACAGCATGGGGTTAGATACAGAGTAAAGCTCCCTCTACACTGTCCCCATCAAACACTCCCAGGACAGATACAGCACGGGGTTAGATACAGAGTAAAGCTCGCTCTACACTGTCCCCATCAAACACTCCCAGGACAGATACAGCATGGGGTTAGATACAGAGTAAAGCTCCCTCTACACTGTCCCCTTCAAACACTCCCAGGACAGGTTCAGCACGGGGTTCGATACAGAGTAAAGCTCCCTCTAAACTGTCCCCACCAAATACACTCAGGACAGGTACAGCACGGGGTTAGATACAGAGGAAAGCTCCCTCTACACTGTCCCCATCAAACACACCCAGGACAGATACAGCACGGGGTTAGATACAGAGAAAAGCTCCCTCTACAGTTTCCCCATGAAACACTCCCAGGACAGATGCAGCACGGGATTAGATACAGAGTAAAGCTCGCTGTACACTGTCCCCATCAAATACACTCGGGACAGGTGCAGCACGGGTTTAGATACAGAGTAAAGCTCCCTCCACACTGTTCCCATCAAACACACCCAGGACAGGTGCAGCACAGGGTTAGATACAGAGTAAATCTCCCTCGACACTGTCCGCATCAAACACTCCCAGGACAGATACAGCACGGGGTTAGATACAGAGTAAAGCTCCCTCTATACTGTCCCACATCAAACACTCCCCGGATTGATACAGCATGGAGTTAGACACAGAGTAAAGCTCCCTCGACACTGTCCCCACAAAACACTCCCAGGACAGGTACAGCACGGGGTTCGATACAGAGTAAAGATCCCTCTACGCTGTCCCCATCAAACACTCCGAGGACAGGTACAGCACGGGGATAGATACAGAGTAAAGCTCCCTCTAAACTGTCCCCCATCAAACACTCCCAGAACAGGTCTGTCATGGGGTTAGATACGGAGTAAAACTCCCTCTAAACTGTCCCCCATCAAACACTCCCAGGACAGATAGAGCATGGGGTTAGATACAGAGTAAAGCTCCCTCTACACTGTCCCCAAAAAACACTCCCAGGACAGGTACAGCACGGGGTTCGATACAGAGTAAAGCTCCCTCTACGCTGTCCCCATCAAACAATCCCAGGACAGATACAGCACGGGGTTAGATACAGAGTAAAGCTCCCTCTGCACTGTCCCCATCAAACAATCCCAGGACAGATACAGCACGGGGTTCGATACAGAGGAAAGCTCCCTCTACGCTGTCCCCATCAAACAATCCCAGGACAGATACAGCCCGGTATTAAATACAAAATTAAGATCCCTCTACACTATCCCCATCAAACACCCCGAGGACAGGTACAGCACGGGGTTAGATACAGAGTAAAGCTCCCTCTACACTGTCCCCATGAAACAATCCCAGGACAGATACAGCACGGGATTAGATACAGAGTAAAGCTCGCTGTACACTATCCCCATCAAACACACTCAGGACAGGTGCAGCACGGGGTTAGATACAGAGTGAAGCTCCCTCTACACTGTCCCCATCAAACACTCCCAGGACAGGTACAGCACGGGGTTAGATACAGAGTGAAGCTCCCTCTACAGTGTCCCCTCAAACACTCCCAGGACAGGTACAGCACGGGGTTAGATACAGAGTAAAGCTCCCTCTACGCTGTCCCCATCAAACACTCCTAGGACAGATACAGCCCGGGATTAGATACAGAATAAAGCTCCCTCTACACTATCCCCATCAAACACTCCCAGGACAGGTACAGCACGGGTGAGATACAGAGTAAAGCTCCCTCTAAACTCTCCTCACCAAACACTCCCAGAACAGGTCTGGCATGGGGTTAGATACGGAGTTAAGCTCCCTCTAAACTGTCCTCCATCAAATACTCCCAGGACAGGTACAGCACGGGGTTAGATACAAAGTAAAGCTCCCTCTACACTGTCCCCTTCAAACACTCCCAGGACAGGTACAGCACGGGGTTAGATACAGAGTAAAGCTCCCTCTAAACTGTCCCCCATCAAACACTCCCAGAACAGGTCTGGCATGGGGTTAGATACAGAGTAAAGCTCCCTCTACACTGTCCCCATCAAACACTCCCAGGACAGATACAGCACGGGGTTAGATACAGAGTAAATCTCCCTCGACACTGTCCGCATCAAACACTCCCAGGTCAGATTCACCCGGGGTTAGATACAGAGTAAAGCTTCTCGACACTGTCCCCATCAAACAATCCCAGGACAGGTACAACAAGGGGTTAGATACAGAGTAAAGCTCCCTCTACACTGTCCCCATGAAACACTCCCAGGACAGGTGCAGCACGGGATTAGATACAGAGTAAAGCTCCCTCTACACTGTCCCCCATCAAACACTCCCAGGACGGGTACAGCACAGGGTTAGATACAGAGTAAAGCTCGCTCTACACTGTCCCCATCAAACACACTCAGGACAGTTGCAGCACAGGGTTAGATACAGAGTAAAGCTCCCTCGACACTGTCCCCATCAAAGTCACCCAGGACAGTTACAGCACGGGGTTAGATACAGAGTAAAGCTCCATCTACACTGTCCCCTTCAAACCCTCCCAGGACAGGTACAGCGCGGGGTTAGATACAGAGTAAAGCTCCCTCTAAACTGTCCCCACCAAACACACTCAGGACATATACAGCACGGGGTTAGATACAGAATAAACTCCCTCTACACCGTCCCCATCAAACGATCCCAGGACACGTACAGCACGGGGTTAGATACAGAGGAAAGCTCCCTCTACACTGTCCCCATCAAACACACCCAGGACAGATACAGCACGGGGTTAGATACAGAGAAATGCTCCCTCTACAGTGTCCCCATGAAACACTCCCAGGACAGATGCAGCACGGGATTAGATACAAAGTAAAGCTCGCTGTCCACTGTCCCCATCAAACACACTCGGGACAGGTGCAGCACGGGGTTAGATACAGGGTAAAGCTCCCTCCACACTATTCCCATCAAACATACCCAGGACAGGTGCAGCACAGGGTTAGATACAGAGTAAAGCTCCCTCGACACTGTCCGCATCAAACACTCCCAGGACAGATACAGCACGGGGTTAGATACAGAGTAAAGCTCCCTCTACACTGTCCCACATCAAACACTCCCCGGATTGATACAGCATGGAGTTAGACACAGAGTAAAGCTCCCCCGACACTGTCCCTAAAAAACACTCCCAGGACAGGTACAGCACGGGGTTCGATACAGAGTAAAGATCCCTCTACGCTGTCCCCACCAAACACTCCGAGGACAGGTACAGCACGGGGATAGATACAGAGTAAAGCTCCCTCTAAACTGTCCCCCATCAAACACTCCCAGAACAGGTCTGGCATGTGGTTAGATACGGAGTAAAGCTCCCTCTAAACTGTCCCCCATCAAACACTCCCAGGACAGATACAGCACGGGATTAGATACAGAGTAAAGCTCCCTCTACAGTGTCTCAATCAAACACTCCCAGGACAGATACAGCATGGGATTAGATACAGAGTAAAGTTCCCTCTACACTGTCCCCCATCAAACACTCCCAGGACAGGTGCAGCACGGGGTTAGATACAGAGTAAAGCTCCCTCTACACTGTCCCCATCAAACACACTCAGGACAGGTGCAGCACGGGGTTAGATACAGAGTAAAGCTCCCTCTACATTGTCCCCATCAAACACACTCAGGACTGGTGCAGCACGGGGTTATATACAGAGTAAAGCTCCCTCTGCACTGTCCCCCATCAAACACTCCCAGGACAGGTACAGCACGGGGTTAGATGCAGAGAGAAGCTCCCTCTACACTGTCCCCATCAAACACACTCAGGACAGGTGCAGCACGGGGTTAGATACAGAGTAAAGCTCCCTCTACACTGTTCCCATCAAACACACCCAGGACAGGTGCAGCACGGGGTTAGATACAGTGTAAAGCTCCCTCGAAACTGTCCGCATCAAACACTCCCAGCACAGATACAGCACGGTGTTATATCCAGAGAAAAGCTCCCTCTACACTGTCCCAAATCAAACACTCCCAAAATTGATACAGCATGGAGTGAGACACAGAGTAAAGCTCCCTCTAAACTGTCCCCAAAAAACACTCCCAGGACAGATACAGCACGGGGTTAGATACAGAGTAAAGCTCCCTCTATACTGTCCCACATCAAACACTCCCCGGATTGATACAGCATGGAGTTAGACACAGAGTAAAGCTCCCTCGACACTGTCCCCAAAAAACACTCCCAGGACAGGTACAGCACGGGGTTCGATACAGAGTAAAGATCCCTCTACGCTGTCCCCCATCAAACACTCCCAGGACAGGTACAGCACGGGGTTAGATACAGAGTAAAGCCCCCTCTATACTGTCCCCCACCAAACACTCCCAGGACAGGTACAGCACGGGGATAGATACAGAGTAAAGCTCCCTCTAAACTGTCCCCATCAAACACTCCCAGAACAGGTCTGGCATGGAGTTAGATACGGAGTAAAGCTCCCTCTAAACTGTCCCCCATCAAACACTCCCAGGACAGATAGAGCATGGGGTTAGATACAGAGTAAAGCTCCCTCTACACTGTCCCCAAAAAACACTCCCAGGACAGGTACAGCACGGGGTTCGATACAGAGTAAAGCTCCCTCGACACTGTCCGCATCAAACAATCCCAGGACAGATTCAGCCCGGGATTAAATACAAAATAAAGATCCCTCTACACTATCCCCATCAAACACTCCGAGGACAGGTACAGCACGGGGTTAGATACAGAGTAAAGCTCCCTCTACACTGTCCCCATGAAACAATCCCAGGACAGATACAGCACGGGATTAGATACAGAGTAAAGCTCGCTGTACACTATCGCCATCAAACACACTCAGGACAGGTGCAGCACGGGGTTCGATACAGAGTAAAGCTCCCTCTACGCTGTCCCCATCAAACACTCCCAGGACAGATACAGCCCGGGATTAGATACAGAATAAAGCTCCCTCTACACTATCCCCATCAAACACTCCCAGGACAGATACAGCACGGGGTTAGATACAGAGAAATGCTCCCTCTACAGTGTCCCCATGAAACACTCCCAGGACAGATACAGCATGGGGTTAGATACAGAGTAAAGCTCCCTCTACACTGTCCCCATCAAACACTCCCAGGACAGATACAGCACGGGGTTAGATACAGAGTAAAGCTCGCTCTACACTGTCCCCATCAAACACTCCCAGGACAGATACAGCATGGGGTTAGATACAGAGTAAAGCTCCCTCTACACTGTCCCCTTCAAACACTCCCAGGACAGGTTCAGCACGGGGTTCGATACAGAGTAAAGCTCCCTCTAAACTGTCCCCACCAAATACACTCAGGACAGGTACAGCACGGGGTTAGATACAGAGGAAAGCTCCCTCTACACTGTCCCCATCAAACACACCCAGGACAGATACAGCACGGGGTTAGATACAGAGAAAAGCTCCCTCTACAGTTTCCCCATGAAACACTCCCAGGACAGATGCAGCACGGGATTAGATACAGAGTAAAGCTCGCTGTACACTGTCCCCATCAAATACACTCGGGACAGGTGCAGCACGGGTTTAGATACAGAGTAAAGCTCCCTCCACACTGTTCCCATCAAACACACCCAGGACAGGTGCAGCACAGGGTTAGATACAGAGTAAATCTCCCTCGACACTGTCCGCATCAAACACTCCCAGGACAGATACAGCACGGGGTTAGATACAGAGTAAAGCTCCCTCTATACTGTCCCACATCAAACACTCCCCGGATTGATACAGCATGGAGTTAGACACAGAGTAAAGCTCCCTCGACACTGTCCCCACAAAACACTCCCAGGACAGGTACAGCACGGGGTTCGATACAGAGTAAAGATCCCTCTACGCTGTCCCCATCAAACACTCCGAGGACAGGTACAGCACGGGGATAGATACAGAGTAAAGCTCCCTCTAAACTGTCCCCCATCAAACACTCCCAGAACAGGTCTGTCATGGGGTTAGATACGGAGTAAAACTCCCTCTAAACTGTCCCCCATCAAACACTCCCAGGACAGATAGAGCATGGGGTTAGATACAGAGTAAAGCTCCCTCTACACTGTCCCCAAAAAACACTCCCAGGACAGGTACAGCACGGGGTTCGATACAGAGTAAAGCTCCCTCTACGCTGTCCCCATCAAACAATCCCAGGACAGATACAGCACGGGGTTAGATACAGAGTAAAGCTCCCTCTGCACTGTCCCCATCAAACAATCCCAGGACAGATACAGCACGGGGTTCGATACAGAGTAAAGCTCCCTCTACGCTGTCCCCATCAAACAATCCCAGGACAGATACAGCCCGGTATTAAATACAAAATTAAGATCCCTCTACACTATCCCCATCAAACACCCCGAGGACAGGTACAGCACGGGGTTAGATACAGAGTAAAGCTCCCTCTACACTGTCCCCATGAAACAATCCCAGGACAGATACAGCACGGGATTAGATACAGAGTAAAGCTCGCTGTACACTATCCCCATCAAACACACTCAGGACAGGTGCAGCACGGGGTTAGATACAGAGTGAAGCTCCCTCTACACTGTCCCCATCAAACACTCCCAGGACAGGTACAGCACGGGGTTAGATACAGAGTGAAGCTCCCTCTACAGTGTCCCCTCAAACACTCCCAGGACAGGTACAGCACGGGGTTAGATACAGAGTAAAGCTCCCTCTACGCTGTCCCCATCAAACACTCCTAGGACAGATACAGCCCGGGATTAGATACAGAATAAAGCTCCCTCTACACTATCCCCATCAAACACTCCCAGGACAGGTACAGCACGGGTGAGATACAGAGTAAAGCTCCCTCTAAAGTCTCCTCACCAAACACTCCCAGAACAGGTCTGGCATGGGGTTAGATACGGAGTTAAGCTCCCTCTAAACTGTCCTCCATCAAATACTCCCAGGACAGGTACAGCACGGGGTTAGATACAAAGTAAAGCTCCCTCTACACTGTCCCCTTCAAACACTCCCAGGACAGGTACAGCACGGGGTTAGATACAGAGTAAAGCTCCCTCTAAACTGTCCCCCATCAAACACTCCCAGAACAGGTCTGGCATGGGGTTAGATACAGAGTAAAGCTCCCTCTACACTGTCCCCATCAAACACTCCCAGGACAGATACAGCACGGGGTTAGATACAGAGTAAATCTCCCTCGACACTGTCCGCATCAAACACTCCCAGGTCAGATTCACCCGGGGTTAGATACAGAGTAAAGCTTCTCGACACTGTCCCCATCAAACAATCCCAGGACAGGTACAACAAGGGGTTAGATACAGAGTAAAGCTCCCTCTACACTGTCCCCATGAAACACTCCCAGGACAGGTGCAGCACGGGATTAGATACAGAGTAAAGCTCCCTCTACACTGTCCCCCATCAAACACTCCCAAGACGGGTACAGCACAGGGTTAGATACAGAGTAAAGCTCGCTCTACACTGTCCCCATCAAACACACTCAGGACAGTTGCAGCACAGGGTTAGATACAGAGTAAAGCTCCCTCGACACTGTCCCCATCAAAGTCACCCAGGACAGTTACAGCACGGGGTTAGATACAGAGTAAAGCTCCATCTACACTGTCCCCTTCAAACCCTCCCAGGACAGGTACAGCGCGGGGTTAGATACAGAGTAAAGCTCCCTCTAAACTGTCCCCACCAAACACACTCAGGACATATACAGCACGGGGTTAGATACAGAATAAACTCCCTCTACACCGTCCCCATCAAACGATCCCAGGACACGTACAGCACGGGGTTAGATACAGAGGAAAGCTCCCTCTACACTATCCCCATCAAACACTCCCAGGACAGATACAGCACGGGGTTAGATACAGAGAAATGCTCCCTCTACAGTGTCCCCATGAAACACTCCCAGGACAGATGCAGCACGGGAGTAGATACAAAGTAAAGCTCGCTGTCCACTGTCCCCATCAAACACACTCGGGACAGGTGCAGCACGGGGTTAGATACAGGGTAAAGCTCCCTCCACACTATTCCCATCAAACATACCCAGGACAGGTGCAGCACAGGGTTAGATACAGAGTAAAGCTCCCTCGACACTGTCCGCATCAAACACTCCCAGGACAGATACAGCACGGGGTTAGATACAGAGTAAAGCTCCCTCTACACTGTCCCACATCAAACACTCCCCGGATTGATACAGCATGGAGTTAGACACAGAGTAAAGCTCCCCCGACACTGTCCCTAAAAAACACTCCCAGGACAGGTACAGCACGGGGTTCGATACAGAGTAAAGATCCCTCTACGCTGTCCCCACCAAACACTCCGAGGACAGGTACAGCACGGGGATAGATACAGAGTAAAGCTCCCTCTAAACTGTCCCCCATCAAACACTCCCAGAACAGGTCTGGCATGTGGTTAGATACGGAGTAAAGCTCCCTCTAAACTGTCCCCCATCAAACACTCCCAGGACAGATACAGCACGGGATTAGATACAGAGTAAAGCTCCCTCTACAGTGTCTCAATCAAACACTCCCAGGACAGATACAGCATGGGATTAGATACAGAGTAAAGTTCCCTCTACACTGTCCCCCATCAAACACTCCCAGGACAGGTGCAGCACGGGGTTAGATACAGAGTAAAGCTCCCTCTACACTGTCCCCATCAAACACACTCAGGACAGGTGCAGCACGGGGTTAGATACAGAGTAAAGCTCCCTCTACATTGTCCCCATCAAACACACTCAGGACTGGTGCAGCACGGGGTTATATACAGAGTAAAGCTCCCTCTGCACTGTCCCCCATCAAACACTCCCAGGACAGGTACAGCACGGGGTTAGATGCAGAGAGAAGCTCCCTCTACACTGTCCCCATCAAACACACTCAGGACAGGTGCAGCACGGGGTTAGATACAGAGTAAAGCTCCCTCTACACTGTTCCCATCAAACACACCCAGGACAGGTGCAGCACGGGGTTAGATACAGTGTAAAGCTCCCTCGAAACTGTCCGCATCAAACACTCCCAGCACAGATACAGCACGGTGTTATATCCAGAGAAAAGCTCCCTCTACACTGTCCCAAATCAAACACTCCCAAAATTGATACAGCATGGAGTGAGACACAGAGTAAAGCTCCCTCTAAACTGTCCCCAAAAAACACTCCCAGGACAGATACAGCACGGGGTTAGATACAGAGTAAAGCTCCCTCTATACTGTCCCACATCAAACACTCCCCGGATTGATACAGCATGGAGTTAGACACAGAGTAAAGCTCCCTCGACACTGTCCCCAAAAAACACTCCCAGGACAGGTACAGCACGGGGTTCGATACAGAGTAAAGATCCCTCTACGCTGTCCCCCATCAAACACTCCCAGGACAGGTACAGCACGGGGTTAGATACAGAGTAAAGCCCCCTCTATACTGTCCCCCACCAAACACTCCCAGGACAGGTACAGCACGGGGATAGATACAGAGTAAAGCTCCCTCTAAACTGTCCCCATCAAACACTCCCAGAACAGGTCTGGCATGGAGTTAGATACGGAGTAAAGCTCCCTCTAAACTGTCCCCCATCAAACACTCCCAGGACAGATAGAGCATGGGGTTAGATACAGAGTAAAGCTCCCTCTACACTGTCCCCAAAAAACACTCCCAGGACAGGTACAGCACGGGGTTCGATACAGAGTAAAGCTCCCTCGACACTGTCCGCATCAAACAATCCCAGGACAGATTCAGCCCGGGATTAAATACAAAATAAAGATCCCTCTACACTATCCCCATCAAACACTCCGAGGACAGGTACAGCACGGGGTTAGATACAGAGTAAAGCTCCCTCTACACTGTCCCCATGAAACAATCCCAGGACAGATACAGCACGGGATTAGATACAGAGTAAAGCTCGCTGTACACTATCGCCATCAAACACACTCAGGACAGGTGCAGCACGGGGTTCGATACAGAGTAAAGCTCCCTCTACGCTGTCCCCATCAAACACTCCCAGGACAGATACAGCCCGGGATTAGATACAGAATAAAGCTCCCTCTACACTATCCCCATCAAACACTCCCAGGACAGATACAGCACGGGGTTAGATACAGAGAAATGCTCCCTCTACAGTGTCCCCATGAAACACTCCCAGGACAGATACAGCATGGGGTTAGATACAGAGTAAAGCTCCCTCTACACTGTCCCCATCAAACACTCCCAGGACAGATACAGCACGGGGTTAGATACAGAGTAAAGCTCGCTCTACACTGTCCCCATCAAACACTCCCAGGACAGATACAGCATGGGGTTAGATACAGAGTAAAGCTCCCTCTACACTGTCCCCTTCAAACACTCCCAGGACAGGTTCAGCACGGGGTTCGATACAGAGTAAAGCTCCCTCTAAACTGTCCCCACCAAATACACTCAGGACAGGTACAGCACGGGGTTAGATACAGAGGAAAGCTCCCTCTACACTGTCCCCATCAAACACACCCAGGACAGATACAGCACGGGGTTAGATACAGAGAAAAGCTCCCTCTACAGTTTCCCCATGAAACACTCCCAGGACAGATGCAGCACGGGATTAGATACAGAGTAAAGCTCGCTGTACACTGTCCCCATCAAATACACTCGGGACAGGTGCAGCACGGGTTTAGATACAGAGTAAAGCTCCCTCCACACTGTTCCCATCAAACACACCCAGGACAGGTGCAGCACAGGGTTAGATACAGAGTAAATCTCCCTCGACACTGTCCGCATCAAACACTCCCAGGACAGATACAGCACGGGGTTAGATACAGAGTAAAGCTCCCTCTATACTGTCCCACATCAAACACTCCCCGGATTGATACAGCATGGAGTTAGACACAGAGTAAAGCTCCCTCGACACTGTCCCCACAAAACACTCCCAGGACAGGTACAGCACGGGGTTCGATACAGAGTAAAGATCCCTCTACGCTGTCCCCATCAAACACTCCGAGGACAGGTACAGCACGGGGATAGATACAGAGTAAAGCTCCCTCTAAACTGTCCCCCATCAAACACTCCCAGAACAGGTCTGTCATGGGGTTAGATACGGAGTAAAACTCCCTCTAAACTGTCCCCCATCAAACACTCCCAGGACAGATAGAGCATGGGGTTAGATACAGAGTAAAGCTCCCTCTACACTGTCCCCAAAAAACACTCCCAGGACAGGTACAGCACGGGGTTCGATACAGAGTAAAGCTCCCTCTACGCTGTCCCCATCAAACAATCCCAGGACAGATACAGCACGGGGTTAGATACAGAGTAAAGCTCCCTCTGCACTGTCCCCATCAAACAATCCCAGGACAGATACAGCACGGGGTTCGATACAGAGTAAAGCTCCCTCTACGCTGTCCCCATCAAACAATCCCAGGACAGATACAGCCCGGTATTAAATACAAAATTAAGATCCCTCTACACTATCCCCATCAAACACCCCGAGGACAGGTACAGCACGGGGTTAGATACAGAGTAAAGCTCCCTCTACACTGTCCCCATGAAACAATCCCAGGACAGATACAGCACGGGATTAGATACAGAGTAAAGCTCGCTGTACACTATCCCCATCAAACACACTCAGGACAGGTGCAGCACGGGGTTAGATACAGAGTGAAGCTCCCTCTACACTGTCCCCATCAAACACTCCCAGGACAGGTACAGCACGGGGTTAGATACAGAGTGAAGCTCCCTCTACAGTGTCCCCTCAAACACTCCCAGGACAGGTACAGCACGGGGTTAGATACAGAGTAAAGCTCCCTCTACGCTGTCCCCATCAAACACTCCTAGGACAGATACAGCCCGGGATTAGATACAGAATAAAGCTCCCTCTACACTATCCCCATCAAACACTCCCAGGACAGGTACAGCACGGGTGAGATACAGAGTAAAGCTCCCTCTAAACTCTCCTCACCAAACACTCCCAGAACAGGTCTGGCATGGGGTTAGATACGGAGTTAAGCTCCCTCTAAACTGTCCTCCATCAAATACTCCCAGGACAGGTACAGCACGGGGTTAGATACAAAGTAAAGCTCCCTCTACACTGTCCCCTTCAAACACTCCCAGGACAGGTACAGCACGGGGTTAGATACAGAGTAAAGCTCCCTCTAAACTGTCCCCCATCAAACACTCCCAGAACAGGTCTGGCATGGGGTTAGATACAGAGTAAAGCTCCCTCTACACTGTCCCCATCAAACACTCCCAGGACAGATACAGCACGGGGTTAGATACAGAGTAAATCTCCCTCGACACTGTCCGCATCAAACACTCCCAGGTCAGATTCACCCGGGGTTAGATACAGAGTAAAGCTTCTCGACACTGTCCCCATCAAACAATCCCAGGACAGGTACAACAAGGGGTTAGATACAGAGTAAAGCTCCCTCTACACTGTCCCCATGAAACACTCCCAGGACAGGTGCAGCACGGGATTAGATACAGAGTAAAGCTCCCTCTACACTGTCCCCCATCAAACACTCCCAAGACGGGTACAGCACAGGGTTAGATACAGAGTAAAGCTCGCTCTACACTGTCCCCATCAAACACACTCAGGACAGTTGCAGCACAGGGTTAGATACAGAGTAAAGCTCCCTCGACACTGTCCCCATCAAAGTCACCCAGGACAGTTACAGCACGGGGTTAGATACAGAGTAAAGCTCCATCTACACTGTCCCCTTCAAACCCTCCCAGGACAGGTACAGCGCGGGGTTAGATACAGAGTAAAGCTCCCTCTAAACTGTCCCCACCAAACACACTCAGGACATATACAGCACGGGGTTAGATACAGAATAAACTCCCTCTACACCGTCCCCATCAAACGATCCCAGGACACGTACAGCACGGGGTTAGATACAGAGGAAAGCTCCCTCTACACTATCCCCATCAAACACTCCCAGGACAGATACAGCACGGGGTTAGATACAGAGAAATGCTCCCTCTACAGTGTCCCCATGAAACACTCCCAGGACAGATGCAGCACGGGAGTAGATACAAAGTAAAGCTCGCTGTCCACTGTCCCCATCAAACACACTCGGGACAGGTGCAGCACGGGGTTAGATACAGGGTAAAGCTCCCTCCACACTATTCCCATCAAACATACCCAGGACAGGTGCAGCACAGGGTTAGATACAGAGTAAAGCTCCCTCGACACTGTCCGCATCAAACACTCCCAGGACAGATACAGCACGGGGTTAGATACAGAGTAAAGCTCCCTCTACACTGTCCCACATCAAACACTCCCCGGATTGATACAGCATGGAGTTAGACACAGAGTAAAGCTCCCCCGACACTGTCCCTAAAAAACACTCCCAGGACAGGTACAGCACGGGGTTCGATACAGAGTAAAGATCCCTCTACGCTGTCCCCACCAAACACTCCGAGGACAGGTACAGCACGGGGATAGATACAGAGTAAAGCTCCCTCTAAACTGTCCCCCATCAAACACTCCCAGAACAGGTCTGGCATGTGGTTAGATACGGAGTAAAGCTCCCTCTAAACTGTCCCCCATCAAACACTCCCAGGACAGATACAGCACGGGATTAGATACAGAGTAAAGCTCCCTCTACAGTGTCTCAATCAAACACTCCCAGGACAGATACAGCATGGGATTAGATACAGAGTAAAGTTCCCTCTACACTGTCCCCCATCAAACACTCCCAGGACAGGTGCAGCACGGGGTTAGATACAGAGTAAAGCTCCCTCTACACTGTCCCCATCAAACACACTCAGGACAGGTGCAGCACGGGGTTAGATACAGAGTAAAGCTCCCTCTACATTGTCCCCATCAAACACACTCAGGACTGGTGCAGCACGGGGTTATATACAGAGTAAAGCTCCCTCTGCACTGTCCCCCATCAAACACTCCCAGGACAGGTACAGCACGGGGTTAGATGCAGAGAGAAGCTCCCTCTACACTGTCCCCATCAAACACACTCAGGACAGGTGCAGCACGGGGTTAGATACAGAGTAAAGCTCCCTCTACACTGTTCCCATCAAACACACCCAGGACAGGTGCAGCACGGGGTTAGATACAGTGTAAAGCTCCCTCGAAACTGTCCGCATCAAACACTCCCAGCACAGATACAGCACGGTGTTATATCCAGAGAAAAGCTCCCTCTACACTGTCCCAAATCAAACACTCCCAAAATTGATACAGCATGGAGTGAGACACAGAGTAAAGCTCCCTCTAAACTGTCCCCAAAAAACACTCCCAGGACAGATACAGCACGGGGTTAGATACAGAGTAAAGCTCCCTCTATACTGTCCCACATCAAACACTCCCCGGATTGATACAGCATGGAGTTAGACACAGAGTAAAGCTCCCTCGACACTGTCCCCAAAAAACACTCCCAGGACAGGTACAGCACGGGGTTCGATACAGAGTAAAGATCCCTCTACGCTGTCCCCCATCAAACACTCCCAGGACAGGTACAGCACGGGGTTAGATACAGAGTAAAGCCCCCTCTATACTGTCCCCCACCAAACACTCCCAGGACAGGTACAGCACGGGGATAGATACAGAGTAAAGCTCCCTCTAAACTGTCCCCATCAAACACTCCCAGAACAGGTCTGGCATGGGGTTAGATACGGAGTAAAGCTCCCTCTAAACTGTCCCCCATCAAACACTCCCAGGACAGATAGAGCATGGGGTTAGATACAGAGTAAAGCTCCCTCTACACTGTCCCCAAAAAACACTCCCAGGACAGGTACAGCACGGGGTTCGATACAGAGTAAAGCTCCCTCGACACTGTCCGCATCAAACAATCCCAGGACAGATTCAGCCCGGGATTAAATACAAAATAAAGATCCCTCTACACTATCCCCATCAAACACTCCGAGGACAGGTACAGCACGGGGTTAGATACAGAGTAAAGCTCCCTCTACACTGTCCCCATGAAACAATCCCAGGACAGATACAGCACGGGATTAGATACAGAGTAAAGCTCGCTGTACACTATCGCCATCAAACACACTCAGGACAGGTGCAGCACGGGGTTCGATACAGAGTAAAGCTCCCTCTAAGCTGTCCCCATCAAACACTCCCAGGACAGATACAGCCCGGGATTAGATACAGAATAAAGCTCCCTCTACACTATCCCCATCAAACACTCCCAGGACAGATACAGCACGGGGTTAGATACAGAGAAATGCTCCCTCTACAGTGTCCCCATGAAACACTCCCAGGACAGATGCAGCACGGGAGTAGATACAAAGTAAAGCTCGCTGTCCACTGTCCCCATCAAACACACTCGGGACAGGTGCAGCACGGGGTTAGATACAGAGTAAAGCTCCCTCCACACTATTCCCATCAAACATACCCAGGACAGGTGCAGCACAGGGTTAGATACAGAGTAAAGCTCCCTCGACACTGTCCGCATCAAACACTCCCAGGACAGATACAGCACGGGGTTAGATACAGAGTAAAGCTCCCTCTACACTGTCCCACATCAAACACTCCCCGGATTGATACAGCATGGAGTTAGACACAGAGTAAAGCTCCCCCGACACTGTCCCTAAAAAACACTCCCAGGACAGGTACAGCACGGGGTTCGATACAGAGTAAAGATCCCTCTACGCTGTCCCCACCAAACACTCCGAGGACAGGTACAGCACGGGGATAGATACAGAGTAAAGCTCCCTCTAAACTGTCCCCCATCAAACACTCCCAGAACAGGTCTGGCATGTGGTTAGATACGGAGTAAAGCTCCCTCTAAACTGTCCCCCATCAAACACTCCCAGGACAGATACAGCACGGGATTAGATACAGAGTAAAGCTCCCTCTACAGTGTCTCAATCAAACACTCCCAGGACAGATACAGCATGGGATTAGATACAGAGTAAAGTTCCCTCTACACTGTCCCCCATCAAACACTCCCAGGACAGGTGCAGCACGGGGTTAGATACAGAGTAAAGCTCCCTCTACACTGTCCCCATCAAACACACTCAGGACAGGTGCAGCACGGGGTTAGATACAGAGTAAAGCTCCCTCTACATTGTCCCCATCAAACACACTCAGGACTGGTGCAGCACGGGGTTATATACAGAGTAAAGCTCCCTCTGCACTGTCCCCCATCAAACACTCCCAGGACAGGTACAGCACGGGGTTAGATGCAGAGAGAAGCTCCCTCTACACTGTCCCCATCAAACACACTCAGGACAGGTGCAGCACGGGGTTAGATACAGAGTAAA
Organism: Mustelus asterias; assembly: GCF_964213995.1. Lineage (NCBI taxonomy): Eukaryota > Metazoa > Chordata > Chondrichthyes > Carcharhiniformes > Triakidae > Mustelus > Mustelus asterias. Next base: position 25,129 of record NW_027590342.1, on the reverse strand, counting down.
GCTCCCTCTACACTGTTCCCATCAAACACACCCAGGACAGGTGCAGCACGGGGTTAGATACAGTGTAAAGCTCCCTCGAAACTGTCCGCATCAAACACTCCCAGCACAGATACAGCACGGTGTTATATCCAGAGAAAAGCTCCCTCTACACTGTCCCAAATCAAACACTCCCAAAATTGATACAGCATGGAGTGAGACACAGAGTAAAGCTCCCTCTAAAATGTCCCCAAAAAACACTCCCAGGACAGATACAGCACGGGGTTAGATACAGAGTAAAGCTCCCTCTATACTGTCCCACATCAAACACTCCCCGGATTGATACAGCATGGAGTTAGACACAGAGTAAAGCTCCCTCGACACTGTCCCCAAAAAACACTCCCAGGACAGGTACAGCACGGGGTTCGATACAGAGTAAAGATCCCTCTACGCTGTCCCCCATCAAACACTCCCAGGACAGGTACAGCACGGGGTTAGATACAGAGTAAAGCCCCCTCTATACTGTCCCCCTCCAAACACTCCCAGGACAGGTACAGCACGGGGATAGATACAGAGTAAAGCTCCCTCTAAACTGTCCCCATCAAACACTCCCAGAACAGGTCTGGCATGGGGTTAGATACGGAGTAAAGCTCCCTCTAAACTGTCCCCCATCAAACACTCCCAGGACAGATAGAGCATGGGGTTAGATACAGAGTAAAGCTCCCTCTACACTGTCCCCAAAAAACACTCCCAGGACAGGTACAGCACGGGGTTCGATACAGAGTAAAGCTCCCTCGACACTGTCCGCATCAAACAATCCCAGGACAGATTCAGCCCGGGATTAAATACAAAATAAAGATCCCTCTACACTATCCCCATCAAACACTCCGAGGACAGGTACAGCACGGGGTTAGATACAGAGTAAAGCTCCCTCTACACTGTCCCCATGAAACAATCCCAGGACAGATACAGCACGGGATTAGATACAGAGTAAAGCTCGCTGTACACTATCGCCATCAAACACACTCAGGACAGGTGCAGCACGGGGTTCGATACAGAGTAAAGCTCCCTCTACGCTGTCCCCATCAAACACTCCCAGGACAGATACAGCACGGGATTAGATACAGAATAAAGCTCCCTCTCCACTATCCCCATCAAACACTCCCAGGACAGGTACAGCACGGGGTTAGATACAGAGTAAAGCTCCCTCTAAACTCTCCTCACCAAACACACTCAGGACAGGTACAGCACGGGGTTTGATATCGAGGAAAGCTCCCTCTAAACTTTCCTCCATCAAACACTCCCAGAACAGGTCTGGCATGGGGTTAGATACGGAGTAAAGCTCCCTCTAAACTGTCCTCCATCAAACACTCCCAGGACAGGTACAGCACGGGGTTAGATACAAAGTAAAGCTGCCTCTCCACTGTCCCCTTCAAACACTCCCAGGACAGGTACAGCACGGGGATAGATACAGAGTAAAGCTCCCTCTACACTGTCCCCATCAAACACTCCCAGAACAGGTCTGGCATGGGGTTAGATACAGAGTAAAGTTCCCTCTAAACTGTCCCCCATCAAACACTCCCAGGACAGATGCAGCACGGGGTTAGATACAGCGTAAAGCTCCCTCGACACTGTCCCTCATCAAACACTCCCAGGTCAGATACAGCACGGGGTTAGATACAGAGTAAAGCTCCCTCGACACTGTCCCCATCAAACACACTCAGGACAGTTGCAGCACGGGGTTAGATACAGAGTAAAGCTCCATCTACACTGTCCCACATCAAACATTCCCAGGATTGATACAGCATGGAGTTAGACACAGAGTAAAGCTCCCTCTACGCTGTCCCCATCAAACACTCCCAGGGCAGATACAGCCCGGGATTAGATACAGAATAAAGATCCCTCTACACTATCCCCATCAAACAGTCCGAGGACAGGTACAGCACGGGGTTAGATACAGAGTAAAGCTCCCTCTACACTGTTCCCTTCAAGCCCTCCCAGGACAGGTACAGCGCGGGGTTAGATACAGAGTAAAGCTCCCTCTAAACTGTCCCCACCAAACACACTCAGGACATATACAGCACGGGGCGAGATACAGAATAAACTCCCTCGACACCGTCCCCATCAAACGATCCCAGGACACGTACAGCACGGGGTTAGATACAGAGGAAAGCTCCCTCTACACTGTCCCCATCAAACACACCCAGGAAAGATACAGCACGGGGTTAGATACAGAGAAATGCTCCCTCTACAGTGTCCCCATGAAACACTCCCAGGACAGATGCAGCACGGGGTTAGATACAGAGTAAAGCTCGCTGTCCACAGTCCCCATCAAACACACTCGGGACAGGTGCAGCACGGGGTTAGATACAGAGTAAAGCTCCCTCCACACTGTTCCCACCAAAGACACCCAGGACAGGTGCAGCACAGGGTTAGATACAGAGTAAAGCTCCCTCGACACTGTCCGCATCAAACACTCCCAGGAAAGATACAGCACGGGGTTAGATACAGAGTAAAGCTCCCTCTCCACTGTCCCACATCAAACACTCCCCGTTTTGATACAGCATGGAGTTAGACACAGAGTGAAGCTCCCTCGACACTGTCCCCAAAAAACACTCCCAGGACAGGTACAGCACGGGGTTCGATACAGACTAAAGATCCCTCTACGCTGTCCCCACCAAACACTCCCAGGACAGGTACAGCACGGGGATAGATACAGAGTAAAGCTCCCACTAAACTGTCCCCCATCAAACACTCCCAGGACAGGTCTGGCATGGGGTTAGATACGGAGTAAAGCTCCCTCTAAACTGTCCCCCATCAAACACTCCCAGGACAGATACAGCACGGGATTAGATACAGAGTAAAGCTCCCTCGACAGTGTCTCAATCAAACACTCCCAGGACAGATACAGCATGGGGTTAGATACAGAATAAAGTTATCTCTACACTGTCCCCCATCAAACACTCCCAGGACAGGTGCAGCACGGGGTTAGATCCAGAGTAAAGCTCGCTGTACACTGTCCCCATCAAACACACTCAGGACAGGTGCAGCACGGGGTTATATACAGAGTAAAGCTCCCTCTGCACTGTCCCCACCGAACACATTCAGGACAGGAACAGCACGGGGTTAGATACAGAGTAAAGCTCCCTCGGCACCCTCCCCATCAAACACACCCAGGACACATACAGCACGGGGTTAGATCCAGAGTAAAGCTCCCTCTGCACTGTCCCCATCAAACACACCCAGGACAGATACAGCATGGGGTTAGATACAGAGAGAAGCTCCCTCTACACTGTCCCCATCAAACACACTCAGGACAGGTGCAGCGCGGGGTTAGATACAGAGTAAAGCTCCCTCTACACTGTCCCCATCAAACACACCCAGGACACATACAGCACGGGGTTAGATCCAGAGTAAAGCTCCCTCTGCACTGTCCCCATCAAACACACCCAGGACAGATACAGCATGGGGTTAGATACAGAGTAAAGCTCCCTCTACACTGTCCCCATGAAACACTCCCAGGACAGGTGCAGCACGGGATTAGATACAGAGTAAAGCTCGCTCTACACTGTCCTCATCAAACACTCCCAGGAAAGGAACAGCACGGGGTTAGATACAGAGTAAAGCTCCCTCGGCACCCTCCCCATCAAACACACCCAGGACACATACAGCACGGGGTTAGATCCAGAGTAAAGCTCCCTCTGCACTGTCCCCATCAAACACACCCAGGACAGATACAGCATGGGGTTAGATACAGAGAGAAGCTCCCTCTACACTGTCCCCATCAAACACACTCAGGACAGGTGCAGCGCGGGGTTAGATACAGAGTAAAGCTCCCTCTACACTGTCCCCATCAAACACACCCAGGACACATACAGCACGGGGTTAGATCCAGAGTAAAGCTCCCTCTGCACTGTCCCCATCAAACACACCCAGGACAGATACGGCATGGGGTTAGATACAGAGAGAAGCTCCCTCTGCACTGTCCCCATCAAACACACCCAGGACAGGTGCAGCACGGGGTTAGATACAGTGTAAAGCTCCCTCGACACTGTCCCGATCAAACACTCCCAGGACAGATACAGGACGGGGTTACATACAGAATAAACTCCCTCTAAACCGTCCCCATCAAACAATCCCAGGACAGGTACAGCACGGGATTAGATACAGAATAAAGCTCGCTGTACACTGTCCCCATCAAACACTCCAAGGACAGGTGCAGCACGGGGTTAGATACAGAGTAAAGCTCCCTCTACACTGTCCCCATCAAACACACTCAGGACAGGTGCAGCACGGGGTTAGATACAGAGTGAAGCTCCCTCTACACTGTCCCCATGCAACACTCCCAGGAGAGATACAGCACGGGATTAGATATAGAGTAAAGCTCCCTCTGCACTGTCCCCATCAAACACTCCCAGGACAGGAACAGCACGGGGCTAGATACAGAGTAAGGCTCCCTCGACACTGTCCCCATCAAACTATCCCAGGACAGGTACAACAAGGGGTTAGATACGGAGTAAAGCTCCCTCGACACTGTCCACCGTCAAACACACCCAGGACAGGTACAACAAGGGGTTAGATACAGAGTAAAGCTCCCTCTACACTGTCCCCATGAAACACTCCCAGGACAGGTGCAGCACGGGATTAGATACAGAGTAAAGCTCGCTCTACACTGTCCCCATCAAACACTCCCAGGACAGGTACAGCACGGGGTTAGATACAGAGTAAAGCTCCCTCTACACTGTCCCCATCAAACACACTCAGGACAGGTGCAGCACAGGGTTAGATACAGAGTAAAGCTCCCTCTACGCTGTCCCCATCAAACACTCCCAGGACAGATACAGCCCGTGATTAGATACAGAATAAAGATCACTCTACACTCTCCCCATCAAACAGTCCGAGGACAGGTACAGCACGGGGTTAGATACAGAGTAAAGCTCCCTCTACACTGTCCCCTTCAAACACTCCCAGGACAGGTACAGCACGGGGTTAGGTACAGAGGAAAGCTCCCTCTACACTGTCCCCATCAAACACACCCAGGACAGATACAGCACGGGGTTAGATACAGAGTAAAGCTCGCTGTCCACTGTCCCCATCACACACACTCGGGACAGGTGCAGCACGGGGTTACATACAGAGTAAAGCTCCCTCTAAACTGTCCCCAACAAACACACTCAGGACATATGCAGCACGGGGTTAGATACAGAATAAACTCCCTCTACACCGTCCCCATCAAACAATCCCAGGACAGGTACAGCACGGGGTTAGATACAGAGGAAAGCTCCCTCTACACTGTCCCCATCAAACACACCCAGGACGGATACAGCACGGGGTTAGATACAGAGTAAAGCTCGCTGTCCACTGTCCCCATCACACACACTCGGGACAGGTGCAGCACGGGGTTACATACAGAGTAAAGCTCCCTCTACGCTGTCCCCATCAAACACTCCCAGGACAGATACAGCCCGGGATTAGATACAGAATAAAGATCCCTCTACACTATCCCCAGCAAACAGTCCGAGGACAGGTACAGCACGGGGTTAGATACAGAGTAAAGCTCCCTCTACACTGTCCCCTTCAAACCCTCCCAGGACAGGTACAGCGCGGGGTTAGATACAGAGTAAAGCTCCCTCTAAACTGTCCCCACCAAACACACTCAGGACATATACAGCACGGGGTTAGATACAGAATAAACTCCCTCTACACCGTCCCCATCAAACGATCCCAGGACACGTACAGCACGGGGTTAGATACAGAGGAAAGCTCCCTCTACACTGTCCCCATCAAACACACCCAGGACAGATACAGCACGGGGTTAGATACAGAGAAATGCTCCCTCTACAGTGTCCCCATGAAACACTCCCAGGACAGATGCAGCACGGGATCAGATTCAGAGTAAAGCTCGCTGTCCACTGTCCCCATCAAACACACTCGGGACAGGTGCAGCACGGGGTGAGATACAGAGTAAAGCTCCCTCCACACTGTTCCCACCAAACACACCCAGGACAGGTGCAACACAGGGTTAGATACAGAGTAAAGCTCCCTCGACACTGTCCACATCAAACACTCCCAGGACAGATACAGCATGGCCTTAGACACAGAGTAAAGCTCCCTCGACACTGTCCCCAAAAAACACTCCCAGGACAGGTACAGCACGGGGTTCGATACAGAATAAAGATCCCTCTACGCTGTCCCCACCAAACACTCCAAGGACAGGTACAGCACGGGGATAGATACAGAGTAAAGCTCCCTCTAAACTGCCCCCCATCAAACACTCCCAGAACAGGTCTGGCATGGGGTTAGATACGGAGTAAAGCTCCCTCTACAGTGTCTCAATCAAACATTCCCAGGACAGATACAGCATGGGGTTAGATACAGAATAAATTCCCTCTACACTGTCCCCCATCAAACACTCCCAGGACAGGTGCAGCACGGGGTTATATACAGTGAGAAGTGTCGTGGTTCCCCAGGACGACAATTCGTTCACATCGGTTTAAAACAGAGAGTCTGAGCAGCGATCTTTCAAGCAGAAGACTTTATTTCTCAGCACAAGAGATAAAGCCGGGAGCGTCCGGAAAACTCCAAAGAGCCCTTGGGCTTACACTCTTTTATGTACATTTCAGCCTCCTATCTCAAGATCCTTATCTCCCTTTTACTGCCTGTCCTTGGTTGTAATCTTACCCTACAGCCCGCTCTTTCTTTGGCCACCATTATTTTTTAGTTGACCCTTTATCTGTTTTCTTTGCAATCGGTCGTTCACTGTTATATCTCTTCGTTTCTTAAACCATGGTGGCAATAACTCTGGCTCTTATCTGAACTTTTCTGTTTGTACAATAATCGTGGTTTTGTAAGCTAAGGCGAATGTGTTTAGAAGAAAAGACATCCCCCCTGCTGATTTATGTTCCACTAATGTGTTTAGAAAAGAAAGACACTCGCTCTGCTGACTTATGTTCCACTATTAAGTTGAACCACCGAGCAGTCTTCCTTGTTTTCTTAAGTGACTATTGTCTGCTTTTGCTAATCAGTGATTGCTATATTACTTCTTTAGTTCCTCTAGTTCCTCCGCTTTAATCATATTCGACTACACTTGATTATATTAGGTCACACGAAGTTACTTTAGGTTACATTGGTTACATACCCATCTCACTATTCACCTAAATCTACTTTATCATTTCACTAAGACCTAAATCTACTTTATCATTTTACTAAAACCTGTGAATCTGAATTCCATACTAAACTCATACAATATCCAGTACAATTTCCCTTACAAGTCCCCCCTTTGAGGCTATTCCCTAGCCTCATCCCAATTATCAAGCTCAAATAATCCCCTCGCTCGATCCCATTTGTATTTTATTTTAATCACTCTTTGCAGGCGATGTGGAGGAGCCGAATATTTTGGTCAGGGATCAGTGTCCCCATTCTAACTTTATCATAATTTGTCTATCCCGGTTCTGATTTTTGGGTTGCTCCTCCAGATTGCCTGCCCCTGACAGTCATCAGCCAAAAACCTTCCCACTCTTGTCTAGGGAAGGGAAAAAGACTGATTCCTGTGTACAGACGAAGTTCTCCTGGTTTCGTGCGGACTTCAGCAAAGTGCTGCTGTTTCCACAAGGTGATCTTCCACTATTGTAGTTATTTTACAGAGTGACGAGTTTCAACTTCGACCAAGGTCATTGTGAATCCACTCAGCGGGGGCGGCTCAAGATTTTCCCATTCCTCTGTTTTTTCTCTCGAGCGTGAGCTGCTTAGCACCCGCGTCACCATCTGCCGCGCTGCCACTCTGGTAAGGAAGGATCTCAGGGCGGGTAAAAAACAACAAAATATCAATCCCAGAATGATTATTGTTGCGATTGCTACAGCTCCAGCTTTGGCAAACCACGCCCCCCATCTTCCTAATATTCTGTCCAGCCAACTCCATACCTCATGCCCAAACCCAGCATTTTCTTTCACTTCTTTCTTAAGATTTTTTAACTTATTCAATGGCTTGTGTAAATGACCCCTCTGGATTAGTGTTATTAGGGATAAATGTGCAGCACTGATCCCCAAACATGACACACACCCCTCCTTTCTCTGCCAGGAGCCAATCTAACGCCTGTCGATTTTGCCACGCCATTTTGCTGGTCGCATCCAACTGCTCTCCTAAGGCCTCCAGGGCATCATTCGTATAATTAATAAACCTCTGCTGATTATAATAGATGTAATTGATCCACTCAGTATTCTTGCTGGGTGTGATCCAAACAAAGAGGGATTCAAACCCTGCAGCTATTTCGTTCCTAGCTTTGAACTCATTCGGGATGCCGCGGGGCTGTCCGATTGCGTCCAATTTTATCGTAGGGTCAGGGGTATATGCCCTCTTAACTTTTTGTGATTTAATTTTTCTTTCCACCGGTAGTATCACAATGCTCTGGGCAAGCATAACTCGAGCACATAGTCCTTTCCAATTCTGTGGTAATTTTGCCAATAGCCCTTTCTCCGGGCCACAAAGCCACCAGAGATCGGCCAGTTGATTTTCTTGATAGTCTAACACAAAAGGAGGGGGTGCCCATCCCCCTCCTGAGAGGATCAGATAAAGAGCATCGGTTATATTCCAAATCCTTTCACACTCTCCTGTGTAATTTCCCACACTACTTCCTGTGCTACTTTCCCTCCAATAGCAATCTCGGATTTGTAAGTTGGGCTCTACACTCCATTCCTTTGGGACCGCGTCCACTGCCGCTTTTGGCCACTTTGGACATCTGTGGGTCAAGTTGTAGCTGCCCTTTTTTACCCCAGCAAACAGGATGCAGTGGTATTGACACAACGGCGGCTCACCTTTACAAAGGTTATCACATGCGGATCCGGAACAGTCTATATTCTCATACGAGTAGTTCCGATTCCCTATCATATGATACCTTATATATGTGGTATATGGACGGCAATTTTCCTTTCTCCAGCTTTGTTTCCTGGTTCTACAGTCTCCTGATCCCCATGGTATATCAGTTACTTGGGTGTTAGGTTTCTCTGATGCACATACTACACACTCTTTCCCATCACTGTTTCTCTGACCTGTATACTCAGCCCATTTCCACCATTTGTTTTTCTGCGCTTTTTCCCAAATAGTATTTGTGCTCACTAATCGTTCACGTTTTATTCGTCTTAATACTCTATCTTCCTGATTTTGCACCCTTATGTCTTCTGTATCCCATTCTCCTTTTCTATGGGTCACGGAAGTTCCTAAGGGAAATAGTTTCCAACTCCCAGGTGGGGAATGGGGCCCCTTCCCTGTCCTCACCTCCCTCGGCACCTTGACTAATAGGCTCAGGCTGGGCATTTGTATCATCAGCCAGCTTATGTACAGAACTACTTTCATCATCCTCTATTCTTTTTGTTCTTCCTTGGCCCTGTTCCTCCTCCCCACGAATCTCCCCGTGTATTTCTATTTCTTCCTCGCTATCACCTCTATCCACTCTGTGTACTTCTTCAATTTCCCTTCTCTCCCCCACCCCTGGTACCGTTCTGGTACAATGGTTTAAGTGATACCACAGTGTACTGCCTTCTACTTGCAAAGCCGTGGGAGACACTTTGGTGACTTCAAACGGTCCTTCTCGTCTCGGTTCGTTCCAACGTCTCCGGAACTTTCTGATGTATACTCGATCTCCAGGCTTGATCTGATGTTCTGTTACCGGATTCTCCTCCTCCTTGGCTTTTTCCTGTTCAAATATAGTTCTATGTATAACAGTTAATTGTTGTATATATTCTTTTGTGCTTTGATCTAAACATTCTAGCGTAGGACCTCCTGATCTCCTGATCTTAGGTACCGGCATTACTCTTCCTGTCATCATTTCATGAGGGCTCAAATGTGTGATTCTGTTTTCCTGACTCCTGTATTGCATTAGAGCCAATGGCAGAGCATCTATCCAGTTTTTCCCTGTTTCACTGCAAATTTTGCTTATTTTAGCCTTAAGGGTCCCGTTTGCTCTCTCCACCATTCCTTGGGATTGAGGGTGATATACGCATCCAAACTTCTGCTTTATTCGGAGTGCCGAGAGTGTCTCTCTCAGTGCCCTTCCTATAAAAGCAGATCCATTGTCTGAACTTAATTGCGTGGGTATGCCAAATCTTGGGATAATTTCTTTTGACAGGAAGTTAATCACCGTTCCAGATCCTTGATCTTTGGATGGCGTTGCTTCTATCCATCTGCTGAATCTATCAATAATCACTAACATGTATCTTTTCCCTCTTGCCACCTTTCCCATATCCACATAGTCCATGCATAGATGTTTAAATGGTCCTTCAGGAATGGGTATATGCCCTATTGGGGCAGTAATGCCCTTCCTGATGTTATTCTGAGCACACACCTCACACTGACTTAGTATGTAGTCAATCGAGTTTTGCAGGTATGGTGACCAGAATCCTTCCTTCTTGATCTTTCTAGCCACTTCTCCTCTTGCACAGTGGTCCACTCCATGCGCTTCGCTAATTAGTACGGTTAGTAATGATGTGGGTGCTATGACTAATCCCTCCCCATTTCTCCATATCCTGTCCTGTTGTCCCTGTAGTGCTCCTCTATCTTTCCACATTGCCTTTTCAGCTACAGAGGTTTCCTCCTGTAACTGTGCTACATCCTCTAATGTGATATGAGGTTCGATATCCCCCGTACCTGGCCCTGGGTGTGGCCTTGCTATTTCTACTGGGGCTATCGTAGCCTCAATGCATCCTGACGCTTCTTTAGCTGCCTTGTCGGCTTTGGTGTTTCCCTGTGTGATGCTGTCTGCTCCCTTTTTATGCGCCTGACACTTAATTATGGCTAATTCCCTTGGACCCATCATGGCCCTTATTAAAGCCCTGATTTGACCTTCGTGTTGTATTGGTCCTCCTCCGCTTTTCATAAATCCCCTTTGCTTCCATATTGCCCCGAACAGATGGCAGACCCCGTGGGCATAGGCCGAATCAGTATAAATTTCCAATGCTTCCCCGTTTGCTAGCTCACATGCTCTGGTCAATGCTTTAAGTTCTGCCAGTTGGGCTGAACAGGGCTGTTCACATTTCTCTGCTTCTATGACTTCAAGTGTTTCCCCTTTCTGTTCAACTATGGCATAGCCTGCGTGGTTTCCTAAGTGATCCCTGTAACATGAGCCATCTACATACAGTATCCTTTTCCCTTCTGTCACTAGTCCCTCTGCTCTTAAATCTTTTCTCAGTTTCATAAATGTTTTTGCTTCTCTTAAGCATTTATGTTCTTCTCCTTCATGAGGTAATGGCATGTAATCAGCTGGATTTACTCTGTTGCACTTTATAATCGTGATATCTGGAAATGTGGTTAGCATTCGATAATGATGGATCCTAGCAGGTGTCAGCACAAATTTTCCCTGCTCAATCAATTCAGCTACCTTATGGTATACATGTATGTTTATCGGATATCCCATTGTGACCGTGGCTGCCTTTTCGTACGCCCACCAAGCTGCTGCCAGACCTTGATAGCACGGAGGGTATCCCATTGCTACGTCGTCTAGCTTGGTACTGTAATATGCTACAGCCTGCCTTCGTCTACCCTTGCAATTTTCCTGCATTAACATTGCTGTAGCAAATCCGGCTTCTCTGTTACTCACAAATAAGTCAAAGGGCTTGTCATAGGTCGGTAAGGCCAAGGCTGGTGCCTGTGCCATTTCTCTTTTCACATTTTCAAATGCGTCTGAAGCATCTTTATCCCATTTTAGTTTGGCTTTTAATTCGTCACACCCTGCCTCCTTCATTATCTTTCGTAGTGCCTGCGTTTTTTCGGCATAGCTTTCCACCCATTCTGAACTGAATCCTGTCATTCCCAAAAATGTCATCATTTGTCCCACCGTCCGTGGTTTCGGAACTTTTAGTACTGCTTCTATTTGCTGTGAAGCTATCTCCTTCTGTCCTGCTGATATTTCTCTTCCCAAGTATTCTACCTTTTTCTGGCACAGCTGCAGCTTTTTCCTGGAAACTTTATGGCCCCCTTCTGCTAGTCTTTCCAATAGTTTTAAACTATCCTTCCTGCACTGTTCTTGTGTTCCTGTGCATAATAATAAATCATCCACATATTGTATCAGTGTTCCTTCCAACTGTATTCCTTCTAAATCTGCTCTCAACACCTGATTGAATACATGTAGGGAATGTTTAAATCCTTGGGGCATCCTATTGTATGTGTATTGTTTCCCCTCGTACGTAAATGCAAAGAGATACTGACTTTCTTGAGCTAGTGGCACACTAAAAAATGCCGAACATAGGTCTATTACAGTAAACCATCTACACTCAGGTGGTATATTTGTCATCAAGGTATAAGGGTTTGGAACCTCTGCTGGCATATCTTCCACTACCTCATTAATTGCCCTTAGATCATGCACCAATCTCCATTTTTCTCCGTCCGCCTTTTTCACTGGTAGTAGCGGTGTATTACACCTGCTCCGGGTTTCTTTTAATACCCCTGCTTCTATCAATCCCTTAATCGTCCCTCTAATTCCTTCAATTGCTTCTGTCTTGATTGGGTATTGCGGCCTATACGGCCCCTGACGTCCTATCTTTAATCTGACTTCAACTGGATTAGCGTTTTTGACCCTCCCTACATCCGTGTCCTGTCTGGACCACAACTCCTGCGGGAGGGAGTTCAAATCCTGCTCTAACCTCTCTCTCCACTCCAGTTCCTGTTTCTCGATTTGCACTCCTATTGTTATCTGCTTCGGTTTCCCAAGCATTTTAACATCCAAAATTATTTTCGTCATTTGTCCATTGCTGGACGTCCAAATATCTACATTGTCTGTCTGGACAAATTCTAAATCTTGTGCTCTCAACACCATTGGTCCTAGGTCTTTTGATCTGTATCCCGGATTCACTTTCAATGTGACATGTGGCTCCGCCCCAGATACAGAGAACCATTTGTTAACCCATTCATTCCTAACAATTGTGAGGGCTACTCCCTCTAGTCCGATTAAAATACTTCCTGGCTTTATTTCCTGTTCTCGTCCTGCCTCCCTTTCCCATTTCTCCTGTATCTCAGGTTCCTGCCCTTCATCAAATATCATTGTACTGTGTAATTCTGTTCTTGGCCATTTGGCTTGTGGAACCCAAGTGTTTATAAGCTTTCCCCAAACTTCCCATATCTGTTTTTTAACTTGTTCCTCTATATCTCCCAACCAATATACATTAACCCCTTCCTTTCCTGGTATTTCAAGTGGATACATTCCCATCAAATCAATTCCTTGTTCAGTGCATTCTAATTTCAGTCCTAAACCTAGGATTGCATCCCTTCCCAATAGATTTAAAGGAGTTTTATCACATACTAAAATAGGTACATGGGTTGTCTTATTTCCAATGGTAACAGGCACCGGCGTCGTCATTCGAGCTAATGTTACTTTCCCCGAGAACCCCACAGTTTTTACAAACTGGTTTGACAATGGTAAGTGATCCGCATACTTCGTTTGCATGCACGTACATGTGGCGCCGGTGTCTATCATCATGGGGACCTCGATCCCTCCTACTCTAACGTTAACTATAGGTTCCTGCTCTGCGGTTTCTGTTATCTGTACGTACTGTCCTACCATTTCGGGGTTCTCTGGGCCTCCCTATGGGGAATTCTGATGGTTTACCGGCCCTTGAAACATCGGGATGCTGTTTGGCGACCCTTGGATCAGTTGTTGGCCTGTCTGCTGCTGGTTTTCTCCCTGTCTGGGGAAATTCCGCGGGCAATTCCTTTTTATGTGCCCTGCCTCCCCGCACCCCCAACACACACCTGAAGGGCCAGGCAGTGGTCCCTGTCTCGGAGTCTGATGATTAACCTGTCCCTGTCCTCTCTGATTCTGATAGGGTGGCCTACCACCTCCCTGTCCTTTCCCATTTCTATTCCAGTCAGTCTGACTTTGCAGGGCGTATGGGTTTTGATAATTTAGGCCATAGGCTCCTGGGTTCATGGACAGTGGGAAGGCAGAAATGTTATAGGTTATGACGGGCTGGCCTCCATCTCCGCTCCCCCCTTTGATTAGTGCAGGTATTTCCTCTGGCTTTTGCTCCACCATCATTGGTGCTATTTTTCTGGGTGCGAGATCCTCTTTTGCCTTCAGTTTATCCTTGCTTTTGATCTCCTCCAACTATGCCTGAAGGAGTTTACGTTGTACCTCCTTCAGCTGTTTGTCTGCATTCTTTTCATCTTTGCGATGTCTCTCTACTGCATGGGCAACATAATCCACAAACTCTCGGTAATTTTTTGAGTCCAAGCCCACCACTTCCTCCAGCCTTGTCTTAGCTGGGGCTGGCAAGCCCTCTAGGATTGCAGCCCGGAACATGGAGTTGGTCAGTGGGTCTATTAGAATGTCCCTCTCCGTGTCCCTTCTCCACCTTTTTAATTGATTCTCCACATACACCGCTGCATTCTCCTCCTCACCCAGTGGCTCTCCCTTTAGGGTTTTTACATCCATTCGATTGGGGTACATATCCCGCAGTGCCTGCCAGATGACTTGGCGGTACTGGTCCATTAGTGTCCCATCCACCGCTGGGTCATAAGCTGCGGTCGGGATGCCAGCACGTCTCATTACTTCCGCCATTTGGTCCATTCCTAGCACCTTTGTCAGGAGAGCTTTGATGTCGCCCAGTGCCATCCTTTTTCCCACCATCCCTGCCTCCAACTGTCCAATCCACCTTCCAGCCCCATCCAAAATATTGGGTAATTCATTAATTAAATTAGGCAAATCCTGACCTGACCAAGGGATATACTGCGGTCTGCCACCCTTCAGAATCACCGGGAATACCCTTTTCCCTCTCCTATCCACATCTGGAAACTTTACAGGTGGGTGCCTTTCCCGCCTTGATTTTCTTTGCACCCCTAACATTGATTGCCTCCCTTCGTCTTCACTACTCTCTTCTGTTTCTCCTTCCATCTCTCTATATCTTGTCTCTTTTCTCTCTCCCTTTGTGCCCTTCCCTCCTTCGTCATCTGTTCTATGTCATATTCTCCCTCAAAATTCATTGTGCCTGATATAACTGGGTACAGTCCCGTGGAGCTCTGTTTCTCTAAGTATGGGGGTGGGGCTACGTTTGGATCTTCCAATTTTGCTTTTTCCTCAAGTTGTACTGGCATCTGCATTCTACCTCCCCTCCATACCCCTCTTCTCTCTTTCCCTTCTTGTTGGAATAGGGCTAATATCTCTAACTCCTTTTCTCGCTTTTCCCTTCTTTTGCTCGTTTTATCCTTAATCTTATAGTTCTTTATCATTCCCTTCTGGTCCTCACACCTCTCTATGGACCATGTGCCTTCCTCCGGCCACTGTGTATTGGTCTTATTTGTTCTTTTGGCCCATTTTTTAGAGACGTGTTCTATATCTCCCCTGAGGGCTGGGAACTTATCCCCTAATATCTCCACTGGTGTCTTAACTTGGTGCGCCATTACTCATCTTTTTGGATCACTGTCGCAATTTTTGTCACTTAGTCTGTCAGAGTTAGGTATCACAGTGATTATTACTTGCTGTATTGTTTTTCCGTGCTCAGTCCCCTGTTTACCTTTCCTTTGGATTTCTTTTGCCAATATCTGTAATTCTAACCGGGGTCCTGATATCCACTTCCCCGTAGTCCCCTGTCCCGGCACTATTTTCCTCTCCCGGGCCAGAGGGTAGTAGGTTTTCATTTGCTCGTCTATGTGTATAAGAATCCTGTATCGGTCAGATCCCTTTATTAATTTCTCTAGGGTTTCCAATTTTATTTCGTCTATCCAATTCCTATCGACTACTCTTTCCCATTTTACATACGGCCACTCATTCTTTATCTCCTCTAAGTTAATTATGTGTGTAATCTTTTTCCAATCCAGTGTTGCTTCCGTTTTTGTTATTATTCAAAGATTAGTTATTCCCAATCTTGCCACCAGGCAATTTTGTCAGGGTAATCTTTCCAAGTTGTTAGTTATTACCCTACCTATGTTCCGACTCTCTCTCTTATTTCTGTCCTTCACGCTGTTTTCTCAGACCAGTTTGTTCAAATTGGTCTTTTACTTCCTCTATTCTAGCTGCTACTCCCCTTTCCTGTGGTTAAAATCCACTCCTGTGCTTTTGACTACTGTATTAGGTCAGAGAGCGATCTCTCACTGATCTCTCTCCCTCTCGGTTGACGTCCCTTACCCGAGGTCCTGGGTAGGTTTGGACTGGCAGGTTTTCCCACACTTACTCTCTTCTGGGCAAGTCGTGACCTGAAAAACCCGCTCCAAACCGCTTGACTTAACCTAATTGCATTACTTTAGCTTTCGGCCTTTTTCCCGTCTCACTTTTTACCCATTCACAGACAATACAGTATTCGCAGCGCGCTTTTGCATGCAAAAATTCTGCTCTTCAGATCAGACTCAGTCTCTCAAAAAATTTTACACAATTTGGTTTTACCTGTGCAGGATATCTTTTTGGGTTGGGGAGATCCAGGACCAGCAGAGAGCCGGGTGCGCCGGGCCTCGAGAAAACCCCTTTCTGACAACAAGGATTTACATGCATGCAAGTCTGCTTACCTTGTTGACAGAAGGCCGGCTGGGGACCTCTCGGTTCCGGTTGGACCACCGTCTCCGCCACTCCTTCCAGATGCTTTTCTGGGCGATCTCTCACCAACCCTGCTAAGCAGCGCCAATTTTGTCGTGGTTCCCCAGGACGACAATTTATTCACATCAATTAAAACAGAGAGTCTGAGCAGCGATCTTCCAAGCAATAGACTTTATTTCTCAGCACAAGAGATAAAGTCGGGAACGTCCGGAACACTCCAAAGAGCCCTTGGGCTTACAGTCTTTTATGTACATTTCAGCCTCATATTTCAAGATCCTCCTCTCCCTTTTACAGCCTGTCCTTGGTTGTTATCTTACCCTACAGCCCTATCTTTCTTTGGCCACCATTAATTTTAGTTGACCCTTTATCTGTTTTCTTTGCATTTGGTCGTTCCCTGTTATATCTCTTCGTTTCTTAAACCATGGTGGTTATAACTCTTGCTCTTATCTGAACTTTTCTGTTTGTACAATAATCGTGGTTTTGTAAGCTAAGGCGAATGTGTTTAGAAGAAAAGACATCCCCCTGCTGATTTATGGTCCACTAATGTGTTTAGCAGAAAAGACATTCTCTCTGCTGGTTTATGGTCCACTATTAAGTTGAACCACCGAGCAGTCTTCCTTGTTTTCTTAAGTGACTATTGTCTGCTTTCCTTAATTAGTGATTGCTATATTACTTCTCTAGTTCCTCCACTTTGATCATATCGACTACACTTGATTATATTAGGTCACACGAAGTTATTTTAGGTTATATACCCATTTTCACTACTTATCTAAATCTGCTTTATTATTTCACTAAAACCTATGAATCTGAATTCCATACTAAACTCATACAATATCCAGTACAATTTCCCTTACAAGTGAATCTGAATTTCATACTAAACTCATACAATATCCAGTACAATTTCCCTTACAGTGACAACCTTATTAAAACAATGAACAAACTGAATAAACTCCCCAGTAGAATGCTGTTCCAATGACAAGACTCACTCAGGAATAATGAAATAAATCATTACAGAATAGAGTCACTCTCAAATAATATAATACCAGGCGTCTGTTGGAAGTGTGAACTTCCTTCTGCTGCTTGGGTCTGGAATACTTTCTGAGTTGGTTTCTGCTTCTATTTAGATGGTGATGTGATGAAGCTGTATATATTACTGCAGGATTCAGTATCAGACTCTCCCTCCTTCAATCTAAAGAGGCAGCAAGGTCGCTCCCTCCCCGTTATTTCCCCCTGTCCCGGGTTTAAATACCCAGAATTTCCTCACAGTATTCCTGCAATTTGAGTGGCTTGAGGCTGTCACCAACGCTCCAATTTGAATGCAATTGGTTGTGTGTGTTTGAGAGCTTGTTTTAAAATCATTGACCCAATTCAAAGCCTGTTTTGCTCTGCTGGGACTCTGGCTGCTGCTTTGGACACAAATGTTGTAAAGTTGTCTTCTGCAGCCTGCTTTCTGCAGTTTAAAATCCCCAGCACAAAGACACAGGCTTTCTAAAGACACAACGCTGGATGGTTCGTTTTGGTTTTCTCAGCATTTCTTTTCAATATTTACATTTGTCAAACACCAGATGTTTTACCCTAGATGCAACTTCATAACCATATTAGAGAGAGACAGAGAGAAAGAAAGGGAGAGAGAAAGACAGAGAGGGAGAGAAAGAGAGAGAGAGAGAAAGGGAGAGAGAGAGACAGAGACGGGAGAGTGAGGGAAAGCAGGAAAGGGCAGCAAGAGGTCAGGGTTGTGGGGGGGTGCAGTGAGGGGGTGGGGGAAGAGACACAGGATCTGGGGGTCTCTCGTGTGGAGGGAGAGAGAGGGAGACGTGTGGTTCCCTCATTTCCCACTCACTTTACCCCAATCCTCATTTAAAAATCACTTTGTATCTGGCCCTGCTCAGACTGTGTGTGGGATCTTGCTGTGCCCTCATGCTCTCTGTCTCCCCTCCTCCCCTCCCCATATTCCCCGCACCGTGACAGTGCCCCACATTTTAAACATAAAAAGATGGAGGGGAAGGAGGGTGGGGTAGAGAGAGGAACAGAGAAGGGGTGGGGAGTGTCGGGGGCTGAGTGGAGGGGGGTAGGGGGATAGAGACAGAGGCTCTGGGGGTGGGTGGTGTCCTCCTGCAGTGTGGGACTCCCTGTGGGATCCTGATTGCAGCATTCCCAGTCTCTGAGAGAAAGAGAGAGACAGAAAGAGAAAGAGGGGGAAAGACAGAGAGAGAGAGAGAGAGACAGGCAGGGAGAAAGAGAGAGAGAAACAGTGTGAGGGAGAGAGAGAGAAAGACAGAGAAAGATGGAGGGAGAGAGAGAGAGAAAGATGGACGGAGAGAGAGAGAAAGGCAGACAGGGAGTGAGAGAGAAAGATGGAGGGAGTGGGAGAGAGAGAGGGGGAGAGTGAGGAGGAAAACAGGAAAAGACAGCAAGAGGTGAGGTTTGTGGGGGTGCAGTGAGGGGGTGGGGGAAGAGACACAGGATCACAGTGACCCGAGCTGGGAATTGAACCCGGGTCCCTGGAGCTGTGAGGCAGCAGCGCCAACCACTGTGCCCCCGTGTGGCCCTACATGTTATGATTCAATTCTGAGGGTCCCGGGGCGAAGGGGGGGGGGGTGGATTTCACAGCCTCAGCCCCTCTCTGCCTCACTCTCCCTCTGTATAAACATTTCCCAAATTAAAACACACTAAACACAGCGAACTGCACCTTCTGGGATCTTCCAGAGCACCACAGAGATTGTGTTTTAAAAAGGGTTTGGCTTCGTTTTAAGAGGGAGTTCAACCCTTTCTGGGAATTTGGGATGAGACACACAGGGTAGTGAGTGGGGAAGGGGGCTCACAGCGGGCGAGAGTGTTGGGGGTGTGTTGGGGAGGACTGTGTCCCATTTGATTCAGGTTCACATTGTTGCTGCTGCTGCTGTTGTTGTGGGATCTTGCTGTGCACACACTGGGCCTGTGGCCTTTGCTCGCACTGCAACAGTGACCACACTTTATTAAACAAAATCTCGCTCACGGACCGCAAAGTGGGTTCAAAGGAAGAAGTGTAAACGGGGTCGGGTAAATTAAAGCACTTCAATCGCCGAGGCATCGTAGGCTGTGCAGCGAGTGCTGGGGAATGGGGGGAGTATAGATTGGAATTTGATGGCCAGCATAGACCTGGTGGGCCGAAGGGCCTGTTTCTGTGCTGTGTGACTCCAGATTCTCCTCCCTCTTTTCCCAGGAATTTCTATTTGGATGGGGGGGCGTTCATAATTTCCCTGTCTCTGTCTCTCCAGCGTTCTTACCAATCCCAGCACCCCTCCCCTCTCTCTCTCCCCAGACATTCCTGTCTATATTTCATCTTTCAATAAAATGTGATGGAAAACACCAATGTGAATTTTTTGGATTTAATTTCAGGGAGGGAAAGACAGAGAGAGAGAAAGAGAGAGACAGGGAGGGAGGGAAAGACAGACAGAGACAGAGAAAGACAGGGCGGGGGGGGGGGGAAGGAGAGACAGACAGAGAGAGAGAGAAAAGCAGCCGAATAAAACCTGCAGCAGCCGCTTTATTCCATCGGATTGGGGATGTGATTGTGGGTTTTCCTGCTATCTCTCTCTCTCTCCCATCTTTCTCCTTTGATTGTGAGTTATCAGGGAAGGAGAGAGAGAGAAAGGGAGGGTAACAGAGGGAGATCAAAGGCAGAGGGGCAGGGAGAGGAGACACACTGGAGGGGGGGGTGGGTTAGGGGTGGGTCCTCTGCTCTGCACTCACAGCCCAGCTCCCCAGTCTCTGGGGAAAAGACCCTCACTCACACCCTCCCAGAAGGTGGGATTTGTAACCAGCGGCTGTGTGACTGAGGCTGAATCTGGGCTGTTGTGTTTGAATAGATTTTTTCCCAATATAAAGATATTGGAATGTGGCTGCTGCCACATTGCAGTGAGAGAGAGATGTGGCTTTGCAGGAGCTTCCCTCCCCATTTCCCCATGGAAATCACTGAGAAATAGCAAACGTGGCCCACAACACGTCATTATTTGAAACGGTCAGACAGAAACTTATCAGAGAGAGCATTTTAATCCCCATTCATCCCCAGACGGGGAAACAGAGCAGAGATCAGGACAGATTATCCAGAGTAAGAGAGACCGGGGCAAAGATGGGGTATTGGATATATATATATAGATCTGGGGGGAAAGCAAAAGAGACACAGAGGGGGCTGGACATGTTCAGAGATAGAGGCAGAGAAAGAGAGAAACAGCGAGAGACAGAGGGAATGGGAGAAGGGTGTGACTCTGCTCGAAGTGGAAGGTTCCCTGTTCATATCGAATGTACAAACAGCACCAATGCTGGAGTGACTTATTATTTTCATTTGCGGTGGGGGAGAGATGGAGGGGAAAGAGAGGGAGACGTGTGGTTCCCTCATTTCCCACTCACTTTACCCCAATCCTCACTTCAAAATCACTTTGTATCTGGCCGTGTTCAAGCTGTGTGTGTGTGGGATCTTGCTGTGCACTCATGCTCCGTCCCCCTGCCCCATATTCCTCACACTATGACAGAGCCCCATGCTTTAAACATAAAAAGATGGAGGGGAAGGAGGGTGGGGTAGAGAGAGAGAAACAGGGTGAACAGAGAAGGGGTGGGGAGTGTTGGGTGCTCAGTGGAGGGGGGTAGGGGGATAGAGACAGAGGCTCTGGGGGGGGGGGGGGAGGTGTCCTCCTGCAGTGTGGGACTCCCTGTGGGATCCTGATTGCAGCATTCCCAGTCTCTCTCCCTCTCACTGTGAAGCACTCAGGAGGGAGAGGGAGCTGAAATTCAAATTCCTGAGCCTGGGGGAAAGGCTTGTTCTCAATCCCAGAGTCCTGCTTGTGTTTTTAGACAGGGCGCTGGGATTTGTGGGTGTGGATGGAGAAGATTGTTCTGTTTAACTGGGGGGTGGGAGAGAGGGGGGTTTGTTCTTTCTACCTGAGGAATAATGCAGCCTCTGTGACTAGGCCGCACTTCACGGCCTAAATCTCAGCAGCACTTTTGCATTCGCTTAATTCCCCAACAGGGTTTAAGTGGCTGAATTCAATGGTTCAATAAAATGTGAAGCAGCCGCTTCAGGGTGGGATTGTGGATTTTCCTGCCCCCCCGCCCCCCTCTCATTTCCCTTTTAATTGTGAGTTTTATTTTAAACGGTCAGACAGAAACTTAGAGAGAGCATTTCAATCCAGATTCACCTCGAGAGAGAGAAACAGAGCAGAGATCAGGACAGGTTATCCAGAGACGGGGTATTGGACAGATATAGATCTGGGGGAAGTGTGTAGGAGACGGAGAGGGAGAAACAGAGGGGGGGGGGGGCGGAGAGAGGTGACTGACA
Organism: Mustelus asterias; assembly: GCF_964213995.1. NCBI lineage: Eukaryota > Metazoa > Chordata > Chondrichthyes > Carcharhiniformes > Triakidae > Mustelus > Mustelus asterias. Next base: position 3,331 of record NW_027590342.1, on the reverse strand, counting down.
GAAGTGGGAACTTCACTGGGGCCTCCTGTGTTTATTCACTGGCCTGTCTCTGGAGTAAAGCCCCCAGAATGCTTTGATGTGTTTAATAAATTCAATATCGGGACAGTCAGGAGGCAGTTGGAAGTTCATTGCATTTGAAACTTGTTCCCATTTTGTCAGGGTTTAATAATGAGGAGGTGAAAATGAATGTTTCCCCCACCCTCCCCCCAGTGAGATTGTGAATTTCAGCAAGTCCTGGGATCTTGCTGTGCCTTTTATTGTTTATAATCAGCTTTTGTTTTGTGTTTAATCAAATTTCACTTTATTTTCTCTTTCTCTCTTCCAAGGAGAATTCCTTTGGAAACTTTGGCGATGCAGAGAGCGAATAGTTTTGCCGTGAGGAATCCTCGGACAAGAGCTATAACCAGAGAGAAAAATATTAATAAAAGTCCCCGTGTCTTTGTCATTCATTTTTATTCACAGATAGACTGGTGGGGCTTTTACACGGAGGGTTAGTGGTCTGTGTGTCAGGGGGAGGGGGCATTCCCAGTGATCCCTGCTCCAATGTAATCCCACAGATTTCAATCCCTCTCCCTGAAGCTCTGTCTGTGCAACTCCCCCATCCTCAGAACTGTTTCTCCACATCTTTCCAATCCCGGTCTCTCCCCATCCTTTATACCTCAGCCTCTCACAATGGCAGCATCTTTCCCTTTTTCTCTCCTTCTCTCTATCTTTCACTCTCTCTCTGAAACTTTGTCACTCTGTCTTGCCAAAGCCCCCACTTTCTATTTATCTCGACATCTCACTCTGTATCTCAGCCTCTCCGTCTCTCTCTCTCTCTGTGGATCATTTTATCTCAATCACAGCAGCCTCCTCTCCGTCTCTCTCTCTCTATCTCTGCTCCCCCCTCTGTCTATCTCTGCTCCCTCTCTGTGACTCATTCTGTCTGAAGTACAGCAGCATTCTCTCTCACTCCCCATCTCTATATCTTTTCACAATAACTTCATTGCAGTGTTAATGTAAGCCTACTTGTGATTAACAAATAAAATTTTAACATTAACTCTGCTTTTATTTGTCTCTTATCTCTCTCTCTATCGCTTCCCTCTCTCTATCTGCTTCCCCCTCTCTCTGATCTCTGCTTCCTTCTCTGTGAATCAGTCTGAATTACAGTCGCATCCTCCCATCTCCATCTCTCTGATCTCTGCTTCCCCCTCTCTGTGAATCATTCTGTCTGAATTACAGCAGCATTCTCTCTATCTCCATATCTCTACTTCTCTGTCTCTTATATCTCTCTCTCTCTCTGCTCTCTCGTGGGGGACGGGCCAGATCACGGGTTTGCTGTTCACAAGCAGCAAGGGCCCAGGAACGCAGAGGGAGGGAATCGGGGGCAATTCAGAGGGATTCAGCACTGCTGAAAGGGCTGACCAGAGTCAGGGGTTATCAGAGAAAGGGGGCAATGGAGGAGGGGGGAGGGGGAATCAGACAGGGGGTCTGTTGTACAGGATGGGGGTGGGGGATGTTATAACACAGGCTGCTCAGTGTCAAGGGAATTAGTCATTTGAACGTTAATGTTTAAAATGGGCAGAGTTTCCACATCCAACTCCACCAGGAGCTGTTTACAGGGGGGTGGTGGACGGGGATGGACACGCGGAGGGGGGGGGGGTACTAATTAGAAAGGGGGGGATCTGTCAGTCCAGAGGCTGTTCACAGGGAGGGAGTGGGAATTTGCCAGGTTGAGAGGGGCGGGGGGGGAAAGAGGGGAACTTAGAGGGATACGGGGCTCAGAGGGAAGGATCGGGAGATTTAGAGGGATTGTGAGGAGGGACGACAGATTTGGCTGGAGTGGGGGGGGGATTGAGGGGGATTAAAGGGGGAGAGTGGAGAGGGATGTAGGGGTAGACTCAGGGATTGTGGTCGGGAATTAGAGGGATTCAGGGGGATTTAAGGGTCTCATGGGGACTTTGGGATTTAGCGGGGCTGAGAGGGAGGGAATCGGGGGGAATTGAGGGGGATTTGGGAAGAGGGGGCTCAGAGGGGAATTTCTGGGGTTCTGAGGGATACAGGAGGGATTGGGGGGTTTACGGGGATTAAAAGACATGGTTTGGTGCTCAGACAGATTGAAGGGGTGGGATTGGAGAGGGAGCAGGATTCGGGGGCAGAGGAATGTGGCGAGGGTGGGTGCGATCTCGGGAGACATTCAGGGGGGATTCCAGAGGAATCTCAGGGGCTTAGAATCTGGGGAGGGTCTGGATGGGGTAGGGAGTCAGAGGGAGATGGCGGGGGGGCGAGTCGGGGTGGAGGGAAAGGGATTGAGGGCGGGGTGGATTTATAGGGATTTGGGAGGGGGGAAATTCAGAGAGGGATTTAGGGTGGGGCCTTGCATCAGGGTTAGAATTGGGGGGGGTGTCGAGCGATTCGGAGTGGGGGGGTGACTCAGAGGGATTCAGGGGTGGGGAGGACTGAGGAAGGATTGGGTGGCTTGATTTTGGCAGGGGGGGCAAAGGGAGCCTTTGGGGGGGGGCTGAGGATTTGGGGCAGGAACTTGGAGGATTCAGGGGGCTGAGAGTCAGATTGGCAGTGGGTGTCAGAGAGATTGAGCAGGGGGAGGGGGTGCTTACAGAGTCGGATTGAAGCAGATCGGGCAGAGGGACAGGGAATCAGGTGGGGGAAAGGGGAGTTTTGGGGGGGAATTAGTGGAGATTGAGGGCAGCGGGTTGAGAAGGATTGGGAGTGGCTCAGAGGGCTTTGGCGGTGAGTTCCTGAGAGTGAGTGGGGGGGTGATTAGAGTGGGATTCGGGGGCGGGGCAATTCGGGGGCGGGCAATTCGGGGGCGGGCAATTCGGGGGCGGGCAATCGGGGGCGGGCAATCGGGGGCGGGCAATCGGGGGCGGGCAATCGGGGGCGGGCAATCGGGGGCGGGCAATCCGGGGGCGGGCAATCCGGGGGCGGGGCAATCCGGGGGCGGGCAATCCGGGGGCGGGCAATTCGGGGGGCGGGCAATTCGGGGGCGGGCAATTGGGGGGCGGGCAATTGGGGGGCGGGCAATTGGGGGGGGGCAATTCGGGGGCGGGCAATTGGGGGGCGGGCAATCCGGGGGCGGGCAATCGGGGGGCGGGCAATCGGGGGGCGGGCAATCCGGGGGCGGGCAATCGGGGGCGGGCAATCGGGGGGCGGGCAATCCGGGGGCGGGCAATCCGGGGGCGGGCAATCGGGGGCAGGCAATCGGGGGGCGGGCAATCGGGGGGCGGGCAATCGGGGGGCGGGCAAAAACCCAGGGGGGGGGGCGAAACCCAGGGGGGGGGGCAAAACCCAGGGGGGGGGGGCAAAAACCCAGGGGGGGGGGGCAAAAACC